>NC_042616.1:67160611-67388111 GCF_901001135.1 Rhinatrema bivittatum
GATTCTTATTTAGACAGGAGCGATGTTCCACGAGACGTGTTTTAAAAGAATGTGATGTCTTATCAATATACCAAAGGTTGCAGGGACATTGGATTAAATAGATGATGCCTGTTGTTAAACAATTAGTTTGGTGTCTCAATGTCCAAGTAAAATTGAGTCTTGTGAAGAAAATTGCAGACGTGTGGATCATGATATGGCATACTGAACATGATCCACACGCTTGAGAACCAATGGTTTTAGTTGTAACACTTTTCTGTTGAGATGAGACCAAGTGTACCAACTGATCCTGTAAGTTGGTAGCTCGGGTGTATGTAAATCTAGGAGTGTCCTGAAATTCTTGATACAATTGTAAAATATGCCAATTATTGCAAATAATATTTTTTGTTTTCTGACTCATGGATGAGAAAGGTAATACATAAGTCAATTTGTCAGGAGTATCAACAAGACGTTGGAGAAATAACCAAGCCCGATGAGCAAATTTAGCTCGAGTATAGGCGTGTTTGATAAAGCGTGGTGGATACCCTCGAACCTGGAATCGCGTACATAGATATGTTGCATGTTGTTGATAATCTGTTATAGATGTGCATAGGCATCGAATCCTGAAAAATTGGCTAACTGGAGGGATTTTCTTTTAAACTACATGGGTGAGCACTTGTAAATTTATCCAATTGGACCTCTGCAGTGAAGTGTAAATGGACATTGCATCCGTTTAACCAATGTAAAAATTTTGACAATGTGTTTGATGTGTCAGAGCACAGCTGAAAAATGTCATCTGTATAGTGTTTCCACGCCACTACATGCTGAGAAAAGTTATTGTTAGTGTATATCCATTGATCTTCAAAATTCACCATGTATAGATTTGCAAGATCGGGGGCCATGGTGGCCCCCATCGCAGTGCCACAAATTTGTGGATAATAACTACCTTCGAAGTAAAAAAAAATTTTTGTCAAGGCTAGCTGTAATAGAGAATGTAAAAAAGAAGGTATTCTCTGAGGGCGTAGACGTAATTCAAAATACTTGTACACAATCTCCATGACTTCGCCTTGCGGTATATTTGTATATAGAGATTCAACATCAAGGGTGACCATGCTTAATGAGGAGGTGTCAACAGTAAATGATTCCAAAAACTGTAGCATAGCCTGAGAAGCTCTAATGTATGATGCTTGAGTCGATATATAGGGAGCCAAAAAATGATCTACACATTTAGACAGTGGTTCTAGCAGAGACCCTCTTGTTACTATAGGTCTTCCAGGTGAATGTGTCTAATGCTTGTGAATGTTTGGAAGTATGTAAATAACTGGAACTACTGGAAAAGGTTTCATTAGAAAAGAGGCTTCCTGTGATGTTAAAAAACCAGATTCAACCCCATTTTTTACAATGAGCTCAATTTCTTTAATCAGAGTTGGTGTGGGATCAATCTGAAGAGGCTGATAGAACTTCTGGTCTTGAAGAAGACGTTGTACTTCTGCTGTGTATTGGCTACAGTTCATCAAACCTATTTTCCCCCTTTATCAGCTGGCTTAATTATCAAATCTAGATTGTGACGAAGAATCTGTAAAGCATGCACCTCAGACCGGGTTATATTAGAAAATGAACATTGGTCAGAAAAAGAAAGACATAAATCTTGTAAAATTTTTTGGTGAAATGTGGAGATCTATCCATTTTTAAAATGGTTGGGTGGTAAAAACATGTCTAATATATAGTTTGCGAACAAACTTGTAGAGTGCCACTTCTAAAGAGAATAAATCTGCTTTAGGTGAAGGAATGACGGTAAGCCCCTTTTCTAAAATGTTAATTTGATCAGGGGTAAGCACCACTGAGGATAAATTTAGTATCAAGGATTGTGACATGTCTGTGATCGAGTATATCTGTAATACTGTGCCTCGTCTTGCGAATGGACCCCTCTGGAGCGCGGTGGCTGACGATTGGTGTGGCCTCGACCTAAAAACGATTGTCAGCTCCAGCGTCTTGTGTTGAGGGATTCAAAACAGTTCTACTTAGAACCTTGTCACCAGATGAATTGTCACTTCCTGAATCAAATGTTGTTTTATTCGACTTCAATTTGGCTTTGTCACTCATCCAAGGGTAAACATATCCCTGAGTGTACTCATGTTCATCCCTTTGAAATTTATCACATTTAAGTTTTTTAATGTCAGATTTCAATTTCTCAATGGATTCATTGAGTGTCTGCAGTTGTTCAGTATAGGTATCTGTGTTGATGGTAGATGATAGTTGTTCCTTTATGGAAATAATTTCAGCCTGTATTTCAGCGTCTTTCTTCTGGGCAGTTTTTATTATGAGGATCATCAGATCCAAACTGCTTTTGTTCAATACAGCATTCCAATCCTGTATGAACTCAGAATCTTCTTTATATAAATGAGGTTCTTTAAGAACTTGTAATCCTCGTGGAAATCTTTGCTGTCTGCAATATTCCAGTAGTGTATCCGCATGTAATGTGGTGCATATGGATCGTCGAAGCAGTTTATTCAGGGTGGACCATTGGTTGAATCTGGTTTTTTTACCATCACAGGAAACCTCTTTTCTAATGAAACCTTTTCCAATAGTTCTAGTTTTTTACATACTTCCAAAAATTCACAAGCATTTGACACATCCACCTGGATGACCTATAGTATCCAGAAGAGGGTCTCTGCTGGAACCACTGTCTAAATTTGTAGATCATTTTTTGGCTCCCTATATATCGACTCAAGCATCATACATTAGAGATTCTCAGGCTATGCTATAGTTTTTGAAATCATTTACTGTTGACACCTCCTCATTACCCATGGTCACCCTTGGACGTTGAATCTCTGTATACAAACATACCGCAAGACGAAGTCATGGAGATTGCATACAAGTATTTTGAATTACGTCTGCGCCCTCAGATAATACCTTCTTCTTTTTTACATTCTCCATTACAGCTAGCCTTCACAACATTTTTTTTTACTTCGAAGGTAGTTATTATCAACAAATTTGTGGCACTGCATTGGGGGCCACCATGTCCCCCGATCTTGCAAATCTATATATGGTGAATTTTGAAGATCAATGGATATACTCTAACAATCCCTTTTCTCAGCATGTAGTAATGTGGAAACGCTATATAGATGACATTTTTCTGCTGTGGTCTGACACATCAGATACATTGTCACAATTTTTACATTGGTTAAATGGACGCAATGTCCATTTACACTTCACTTCAGAGGTCCAACGTGATAAAATCCATTTTTTGGACATTAATATTATTAAGACCTCACCCAGTTTTCAAACCACCATATATTGGAAACCAGTGTCCAGTAATACTTTTCTTCACTTTACAAATGCTCACCCACGTAGTTTAAAAGAAAATCTTCCAGTTAGCCAATTTTTCAGGATTCAACGCCTATGCACATCTATAACAGATTATCAACAACATGCAAAAGATCTATGTACGTGATTCCAGGTTCGAGGGTATCCACCACGCTTTATCAAACATGCCTATACTTGAGCTAAATTTGCTCATTGGGCTTGGTTATTTCTCCAACGTCCTGTTGATACTCCTGATAAATTGACTTGTGTATTACCTTTCTCATCCATGAGTCAGAAAACCAAAAATATTATTTGCAATAATTGGCATATTTTACAATTATATCAAGAATTTCAGGACACTCCTAGATTTACATACACCCGAGCTACCAATTTACAGGATCAGTTGGTACAATTGGACTCATCACAACAGGAAAGTGTTACAACTAAAACCATTGGTTCTCATCAAGCGTATGGATCATGTTCAGTATGCAATATCATGATTTATTTATTTATTTATTTTTAATTTTTATATACCGAAGTTCTTGTTGGAATTACAAATCACTCCGGTTTACATAAAACGATGAACTGCCCAACAGCGGATGGGGGCTTTACATAGAACTGTAGAACATAAGGAACAATAAAACCGGATGTCAATTTAACATAGTAATAATAAATATAATATAATATAATATAATATGTACATACAATTTAACTATTTAACGTAGTAGAGATGACCTGTCAAATCTACCATATAGATACAATAAGAGTAATATAGTGAACTTATGGATTCAAAAATTGATTGAGCAGTTGTGGAGTCCTGATAGTAGGAATTGGTGAGATGTTGATAATTTAGGGATACTATTATTTAGGAAGTCCTCTTGTCTAAGTATCATTGAGAATCTGGGAAGGCTTGTTGGAAAAGCCAGGTCTTCAGTCTTTTTTTGAACTCTTGATGACTGGGTTCTAGTCTTAGATCTGGGGGGAGAGCGTTCCACTGGTGGGGTCCAGCTGAAGATAATGCTCGTTTGCTCAATGCTGATTTTACTTGTGGGACATGCAGTGTTCCTTTGTATGCGCTTCTAATTAGTCTAGAAGATGTATGCGGTTGAAGTTGAGTGCTTAGCATGATAGGAGCCAGATTGTATATTGCTTTGTGTACTATTGTGAGTATCTTATAGAGTATCATATATTTGATGGGAAGCCAATGTAAGTTACGAAGGATTGGGGTGATATGGTCTTTTTTGTTAGAACTTGTGAGGATTCTAGCAGCGGAATTCTGTACCATCTGTAATGGTTTGATGGTGTTGAAGGGTAGACCTAGCAGAAGGGAGTTGCAATAGTCGAGCTTTGATAGTATGATGGATTGCAGTACGAGCCTGAAGTCCGAGAAGTAGAGGAGGGGTTTAAGTTTTTTAAGGACTTGCAGTTTGTAAAAGCAGTCCTTAGTGGTAGTGTTTACGAACTTTTTTAGGTTTAGATGGTTGTCTAGCCAGGCTCCAAGGTCTCTGACGTCGGGTGAGAACTTGCTATTTGAGTTAGGAGAGAGGTTTGATGAGATTGTAAGGGGATCCTGGGAGACAATGAGCATTTCGGTTTTATTGTCATTCAATATTAGGTTGAGGTTTGAGAGAATGTTTTTAATCGGCTGTAGGCATTCGTTCCAGTATGTGATGGTTTTTTCAAGGGATTCTGAAATCGGGAGAAGGATTTGTATGTCGTCTGCATAGAGGTAGTGTGTAAGCTTGAGGTTTGAGAGTAGGTGGCAGAGAGGGAGGAGGTAGATATTGAAGAGGGTGGGTGAAAGTGAGGAACCTTGTGGGACTCCTAGATCTGTGAGGACTGGATGCGATTCTTTGTTGTTTATTCTAACTTTGTAGAATCTGTTGCTTAAGAAGGACTGGAACCATCTTAGAGCTGTGCCTTTGATCCCTATATTGGCAAGTTGGTCTATAAGTATCGTGTGTTTTACCGTGTCAAACGCAGCAGAAAGATCAAGAAGAACAAGCAGGTACGATTGTTTTTTCTCCAGGTTAATGAGGATGGTGTCAGTGAGAGATAGTAATAGAGATTCGGTGTTTAGGCGTTTTCGGAAACCATATTGAGCCGGGGATAGAATATTATGATCTTCCAGGTATTCTGACAGTTGCTTGTTGACAATTTTCTCCATCAGTTTGGCAATGAGTGGTAAGTTAGCGATAGGTCGAAAGTTAGCTGGGTCCGATGGAGAGGCGTTTGGTTTTTTTAGTAGTGGTTTGAGGATTGCCAATTTTAACTGGTTGGGAACTAGACCTTGAGAAAGGGATGCGTTAATAATTTCTGCAATTGGTTTTGAGATGGTGTTTGGTATGGCTATGAGGAGATTTGTTGGTAATGGGTCTGATGGATGGGAGGATGGTTTGAGTTTCTTGAGTGTATTTTCTATCTCCAGTGAAGAAGTGAGCTCGAATGAATCCAGGCATGTGTTATGTTGCGGCAGGGCTGTTAGGTGGTATGTTTGGGTGGAGCTGTTGGTTGTGATTGAATGTGTAAGGTTGGTGATTTTTGTCTTAAAGTAGTCGGCGAGTTTGTTTGCTTTGTTGAGAGCTTGGTGGTCTGGGATGGTGGGAGGAGATGGTTTGGTTAGAGAGGAGACATATGAGAAAAGAGCCTTTGAGTCGAAAATGAAGTTGTGGATTTTTTTTGCGTAGAATTCTCTCTTTGTTCTAAGGATAGTATTCCTGTAAGTGTTGAGGAGGGATTTGTAGATGGCATGTGTCGAAGTGGTTGGGTTTTTTCTCCAGCTTTGTTCATTTTTTCTTAGCGATTGCTTTAGTGATTTAAGTTCTGGGGTAAACCAGGGTTTTCTATTGTCTAATGTGGGTTGTATGGTTTTGGTTGAAGTTGGGCAGATTTGATCTGCAATTTTATTGTTGATAGTGATCCATGAGGTGGTTGCAGTTATTGCGTCTGTAAGGTCTAGTTGGTTTAGTGCTTCGGACATCTTTTCGCTGAGTGTGTCTGGAGAGCATGGTTTCCTGAAGTGGATGGTGGATTTGGTAGCGACTTGAGGTGGTGGGTTGTTGATCTTAAGGGTTGTGTGGATGACTCTGTGGTCAGACCAGGGAACTGGAGAACAAATGGGGTTGGTGTGAATGGTAAAGGGTTCGTTAATGAAAATAAGGTCCAAAGTATGGCCTGCCTTGTGGGTAGGACTGTTGATGATTTGCGTAAAACCCAAATGGTTGAGTGAGGAGAGGACTGTTTGGCAGTTGATGGATTGTGTAGTAGCATCTACATGTAAATTAAAGTCTCCGAGGATTATTGCAGGTTTGTCTGTGATTATATGTTTGGCTATAAGTTCGATCAGCGGTGAGGGATCCAATTCTAAGGTTCCTGGTGGGGCGTAAATTAATGCTAGTTGGATTTGTTCTGATTTAAAGAGGGAGAATTCTATTTTGGTGGAGGTGTTCGTAAGTTGTAAAGTTATACTTAGACCTTTTTTTGCTGCAAGGAGGAGTCCTCCACCTCTTTTTTTGCAAAATTGCAGATGATCCACACATCTGCAATTTTCTTCACAAGACTCAATTTTACTTGGACATTGAGACACCAAACTGTTTAACAAAAGGCATCATCTATTTAATCCAATGCCCCTGCAACCTTTGGTATATTGGTAAGACATCACATTTTTTAAAACACGTCTTGTGGAACATTGCTCCTGTCTAAATAAGAATCACCTTTCTGCACCTTTGGTAGTGCATTGTATTGAACAATCCCACTCTTTTGATTCTCTCATAGCTTGTATTCTTGAGCAATTACTGCCTTCTTGGCGCGGTGGAGATTTCAATATTAAATTGTTACAAGCAGAACAGCGTTGGATTCATAGATTATTTATTTATTTATTTATTTATTTATTTAACAGTTTTTTATACCGACCTTCATAGTAAATTAAACCATATCGGATCGGTTTACATAAAACAAGGGTATAACAGAAGCAATAAATAAAAGTAATTAACAAGAGAAGAGAATAAGATAAAAGTTACATTTAACAAGGAGTAAAAACTTGGGAAGCTTAAGAGCTGGAAGGAAGTTAGATTAGATTAGATTAGACACTTTACATCCTTCAGGATTCAATACGTCGCTTGATTTACATGTTTTTTTATAAAGAGATATCGGAGTTGTTTATCTGCTCTCACCATGGCACCCAAATGCATCATCTCGTCATCATGTCGCCCAGACGCAGGCTATTTAATAACAACATTGGGTTCGTAAGCGGTCTCTGTCCCGGTTCCCGCGACTTCTTCGAGACTTAGCATCCTGAGAATGAAGGTTCAGCTCTCCATCAACACATAAGCTAAGTACAAATTTTGGTTAAAAAAATTGTCCCACCTCTGACACTTGGTTTCTTTAACAATTTTAGAGTTTTGATTCAATTTACCCCTGAAGAAGCTACATGGTATTGTAGCAAAACACCGACCGTTGTCGGGCGGGTTTAGATTCTATCAAGTTTGATGGGACATAGCTTATAAATAGTTACAATCTTTACCAAGGGAGGAGCAGTTTAAGAAATGTCATCTAAAAAGGAGTTGTCATCTAGCCGCAAATGATTAACAGTCTGGACGGTTGTAGTGGACATTACAGAACACGTTGTCAGGCTTGCTGATGTGGCACCTTACAAAACTCATTGTTTTTTTACCACAATTTTTGCAATTTGACATATTTTACATACTTCTTTTGTTTTGATGAAAGAGCGAGCGTGAAGTTTGTTTTGTTGCCGGTTCCCCTTAAATTAAGGTGTGACATTTCTGCATGGGGGTAACCTGCACAGTATGGCAGATACTCCCCCTAACAGAAGGGGTTACCTGCACGGAGCAGCAGTTTTACTACTGGAAACAACTTGTTGGGCAGATTGGATAAACCGTTTAAGTCTTGATATGCCACCATTTACTATACTTTATTGTTCCCTAAGTAGCAGGGGCATTAAAGTATTTCTGTGCCCATAGAAACTAGGCCATCCAGAGACTGAAGTGTGGACAACTATTTTTGACTTCTTGTTTTTAGCCACTGCTGACATTACACAGTGCAGAAGTTCAATGTTCTTTTTCTATCCTATTCCAGATGTTCCTAAATTTGGCAGAGCAATTTTCCATGTCCAAGAAAGGATAATGAACCTCACACATATTTTAATGAAGCTGAGATATTATGTGACAGAAAGTAGAGACATGCCCCCGTGTAGACACGATTTATTTGGGGTTTCATAGGGCCTCTTGGCAGCTTTTATGAAACTCGGGATGAAAGTTAAATAATTTGCCCGAGACAGCAAATTAATTTTGTGCCTGCAAATTTTGTAAGCCCCATGCAGGGATATTAGGGTCACTAATATTATTAGAATGTATTCATATTTGTATTGGTAACCTCTTGTTTGATAAATCAAATTTATTGATTTGTTTCCAAGAACTACTGTTCTGAACCTGCATAAGACTTTAGCACGAAAATAGAGAATAGAAAGGACCATTGCCCAGATTCTTTGCTACTGATTTCTCTCACCCATGGATCATCACCAACAACAGCTCTGTGAGGAAATTAGTAATGCAGTCAGAGAAGGGAAAGAATAAGAAAAAGAATAATTTAGGTGGATAGGAATTGTAGGAGGTATGATATGTTACTAAGAACGCCAGGGAAAATATGTCATCTTAAGCTACAATATGTGAAACCATTATGATTGTTAATCCGTCGTCTTTAATACTTTTCAAAATGAATTCTTAAGGCAGATACCTTGGCAGTCCTCTATGGAACAAGCAAGAGGTCCAAAGATCTCAGAAATTGGAACTGATTCACTGAGGCCTGTTTCTAATTGTCGACTCCACCAAGGAGCTGGATAATTAGATAAATTCAAGAACAATGATAAAACATATCCCCCTTTGTATACCAAAATCAGGTATCTATGAACACAGAGGCAGTATTCTGCCAGTCCACCAGCATGCACAAAACAATGCTTGGTCGATTCTTTTGAGTCACTTTGTTTAAGGCTTGAAAAACATACACTTGAAGCTTTATAGTGAGCTTAAGTTTCTGTCTGTCTGCTATGAAATAATGGCATGTAGGGTCAAACTGGGATCCCTGCAAAGCTGAGGCCTGGCAGAAGGTCTAATTAGTTAAAGAAAGAGAATGGCAACCCCATGTAGGGCTGCTGCGATTGTTGTTCCCTGTGTTTATGTTAGACAGAGACTCTAGAGCAGTGGTTCCCAACCCTGTCCTGGGGACCCCCCAGCCAGACAGATTTTCAGGATATCCACAATGAATATGCATGAGAGAAAATTTTGCTTGCACTGCCTCCATAACATGCACATTTTCTTTCATGCATATTCATTGTGGATATCCTGAAAACCTGACAGGGTTGGGAACCACTGCTCTAGAGGATTGTGAGCCCTTTGGGGACAGGGAAAGGCCTATAGTACCAGAATGTAATCTGCTTTGAAGTGTCTGAAAGGCAGAATCTAAATCAATCAAATAAATAATTAGGTGTTCTGTATTTTTGTGTTGAATGTCTAAGGGAGAGGAGCATTTCTTTTCAGTTCACTTTTCCCTGAAGAAACCCTAGGTCCAATTCAGAGAGACAGGAATTTTTGGAGAACAAAGAGACTTTCTAACTGATTTACCAGATAAGATTAGAGAAGATTCTTCATTTTTTAACTTCACTTGAAAGGAAGTTTATCCACCCTTCCTTTTCCTGTTTTGTTTTTGAAATTGTTTGTCTTCATCTAGTTCTCTCGGCTAATTCTGAGTATTGAGGAGAACATACCCATCTGGTTCCCAGTGTTGGTGGAGAAGCAGGCGAGAGGAGATGTTATTACCCTCAAGGTGTTTTATACACAGCAGGTGCTATTCGGTACATCAGGGAAACAAAGAGAGGAGAAGAAGCAGATGAGATGATCAGATCAGAGCATCTGTCATATTCAGGTACCATTTATCATGAACTCTAAACTGGAGGAAGTGTCTTTGTATCTTGTCCTGTGATTCCCTGTTTCAAAAAGGAATAGCTATAACCCCAAACACAGAGAAGAGGGATCTCACAGTTACTTAAAATCCATTATCCAGTATTTATTTCTGGATAATGGATTTTTCAAGGAGAAAATGTATTAAGTATCAGATCAAGGGTATTAAACAAATGACTTGCGAAGGAGCGATATTTTTTTTGGGTGGAAGTAGGCAGAGAGTAGCTTTTAGTTAAGGATTACTATTATTTTTTTTTCTTTATCGATTTTAAACAAAAATTACAAGATTCTTCTTGCAGGAAATATACAGAGAATACATCAAAATAAATTTTAGGAAACAATATTTCAAGATTAACATAATATTCTCTAATACTAAGTCCTCAGAATTGAGAGGGGTGGATTACACAACTTAAAGAACATTTTTTTACTAAAGGTTTTGCGGTCCCGGTCGCAGCGCTGGCAACCGGGACCTTAGCTTTCCTTCCGGGGTTCCGGGCCCGGGATTCGTCAGCCGGTCCGCCGCTACTTGGGCCTGGTTTCGGGCAGCAGTCGCCACATCCGGCAGGGCCCACGCGGCCTGCTCGGCGGCATCTCCACGAGGGAGACACCACTGACTCTCTCAACATTGCCCCTCCCTTCCCAGGCACGCGCGCGCATGCACGAGGGGGGCAATTTAAAGGCTGTTTCCCGCTGGACTGCGGGCCGCCCCTTTTGTGACGCCAGACGCCAGCAGATGTTTAAGGCTGGCGTCTGCCCTCAGTCAGTGCCTTGCAACAAGGTTACCTGCTATCCGTGTTGCTGTGTGCTCTGGACGTTTGTCTGCACTCTCTTTGGAATCCTGATTCTGTCTTCCAGTTCCAGTTTCAGATTCGGATCTTCGTCTTCAGTTCTTCCTCTCCTGCTCCAGTTCCCGCTTCAGTTCCAGTCCCAGTTTTTTGTTCTCCAGTTCCTGCTCCACTTCTGTTCCAGTTCCGGATCTTCACCAATTGCTCCGGCATAGCTTCTCTGGTGCTGACTTCTGCCTGCCTTCGACTCTGCTTGCCAGCCGCCTGTCTCGACCTCGGACTGTCTCTTCTAGCTTGCTGTTCGCCTAAGTCCCAGCGGTCCGGGTTCCCATGGGCTCCTCCCGGGGGAGCCTCGGGCCTCCGGGGTGAAGTCGTCTTCTTCAGTCACCTAAGTCCCAGCGGCTCGGATCCTCAAGGGCTCCTCCCGGGGGGATTCCTGCTTCCAGGGTGAAGAACTTGCTTCTTGCTCTGCTAGCATCCGCCTCCCAACCTATGTTCTCTTCACAGAGACTCCTTCTCCCATCATCCTCTCTCTCCGTCAGGCCGGCTCAAGGGTCCACTGTTACTCTCGCTACAAAAGGTAATCAACACGGTTATCAGAGAACTAAATAATATTACTATGAGGGACTTAGTACAGTACTGTTCCCTACAAGCGTTGGCGGTATTTTCCCAATAAGAAATTGAGTCAGTTGTGGGGGTTCAAAAATATTTATTTATTTATTTATTTTATTTATTTTAAATTCTTATATACCGACATTCTTGCATGTCATACAGATCATACCGGTTTACAATGCAACAGAACAGTCGCGTGGTAGCGATACATTGAACATTGGAACATATGAGTGAAAAAAGAAATGCTAACAGCTTGATCACAAACAATTACAAGTAAAAAAAAATGAAAACGAGAAAGGATTAACAACTCGGATGAAAAATAAACTTCGATACAGAGCAGGAAATTAGACATCGAGTACAGTATAGGACCCAAACTGGAGGTGGGTTAGGTAGGGATGAGTTCAAGAATGGGAGCTGATCAGGGGATGGGGGATATCTGGGCAAAGGACACGCATTGAAGGGAGCTGGTTGGGGAAAGTTAGTCTCCTGTGTAGAAAGTGAACGGCAAATCTTCGGTTGTAATAAATGAGAAAATGGGAAGTTGCAAGTGCAATGGACACTAGTCTAGGGAGGCATTGTCCTGGAGTCGGGACGAGGCTTCCTCAAAAGCTTAAGTTTCAGGAAAAGCTTGACTGAAGAGCCAAGTCTTAAGTTTTTTCTTAAAGGTCTCTGGTCAGAGTTCTTGCCTGAGATCTGGGGGAAGCGTGTTCCAGAGGGCGGGACCTGCTGTCGAAAAGGCCCGTTTTCTTAATAGAGTTTTAGCGGGGGGAGCATAAAGAGACCCTTTGTATGCTCTTCTGACAGGTCTTTCAGAGGAATGTGGGCGAAGATGGGTGCTTAGCTTGAGGGGGGAGATGTTGTGGATGTCCTTGTGGATCATCATGAGTACTTTGAAAGATATCCTGAATTTGATGGGTAACCAATGAAGTGAGTAAAGGATGGGAGTGATATGATCTCTTTTGTTTGCGTAGGTGAAAATCCTTGCCTCAGCGTTTTGAACCATCTGCAGTGGTCTGATGGTGATAGAAGGAGACCGAGAAGGAGGGAGTTGCAATAGTCAATTTTGGACAGGATGATGGATTGCAACACAAGGCAGAAATCTTGGAAGTGAAGAAGAGGTTTCAGTTTTTTCAGCACTTGCAATTTGAAGAAGCATTCTTTCGTAGTGTTTTGCACAAATATTTTTAGATTAAACTGACTGTCTAGCAGGACCTCTAAATCTCTGACAGAATGTGAGTAGTTAATTGATGTTTTTACAAATTGAGAAGAGCTAGGGGAGTTGAGGAGGACCTTGTTTTCATCCGGTGTTATGAGGAGAATCTCTGTCTTATTGGTATTAAGGACCAGGTTTAATCTAGTGAGCAGGTCGTTGATTGCTTGCAGACAAGAATTCCAATGGGACCAAGTTTTTTGGAGTGATTCCGTGATTGGGAGAAGAATTTGAACATCGTCTGCGTAGAGGTAGTGCGTTAGTTTTAAATTGGTAAGTAGTTGGCAGAGTGGGAGAAGGTAAATGTTGAAGAGGGTGGGTGAGAGTGAGGATCCCTGGGGAACTCCGTAATTGGAAATGATGGGGTTTGATTCCTTGTTGTTTATCCAAACCTTGAAGAATCTATTGTCGAGGAAAGATTTGAACCACTTGATTACAACTCCCTTGATGCCTATGTCTGACAGTCGCTCGAGAAGGATGGTATGGCTGACCGTATCAAAGGCCGCAGATAGATCTAGAAGCACTAGTAGATAAGGTTGGTTTTTTTCCAAGTTTAGAAGGATGGTGTCTGAGAGTGATGTTAGAAGCGATTCAGTGTTAAGAGTTTTGCGGAATCCAAACTAGAAAGGGGAGAGAATATATAAGTATTACTTGCATATTTTATAATGCATTTACAGGGATATTTAAGGAAAAAAGAAACCCCTACTGACAACACTTGTGGTTTCAATAGAAGGAAAGTCTTCCTTCTTTTTTGGGTATCTTTCGAAACGACGGGGAAATCTCTAATTCTACAGCCCAAAAACACAACATTTCTTTGCCTTAAACATAATGGGCCAGATCTTAAAATCTACGCGCAACCCAGCGCAAACAAATCTATGCCCAATTTTATAACATGCGCGTGGCAATAGGGTGCACACATGTGCACCTTGCTCGCGACGAGCCCGAGGGTTGCCCCGATGGCTTTCCCCATTCCCTCCAAGGCCGCTCCGATTTCGGAGCGGCCTTGGAGGGAACTTTTTTCTGGCACTCCCCACCTTCCCCTCCCTTCCCCTATCTAACCCTCCCCCCATCCCTAACTAAATCCCCCCCCCCCCCCCACCTTTGCTCCGAAGGTTATGCCTGCCCGAGGCAGGCGTAACTTGTGCGCATCAGCTGGCTGCCGGCGCGCCATGCCTCGGCACAGGCCGCTGTGACGGAGCACTCGACCACTCCACGGACCGCCCCCGGACCACTGCCACGCCCCTGGCCATGCCCCTGGACCGCCCCTTTTTCGAAGCCCCGGGACATACGTGCATCCCGGGGCTTGCACGCGCCACTGAGCCTATGCAAAATAGGCTCGGCACGCACAGGGGTAGGTTTTCGGGGGTTTCACGCATATCTTACATGTGTAACCCTTTGAAAATCTACCCCAATCTTAACAACCAGTTCTTGTCTGGCTCTAATGCCAAAATAATGATTAAGGTTGCAGGTGATGCTTGTTCCATATCAGATACTTCTAATATTGCTGAGATGTCAATTGGCAAATCTCCTCTCAGATTTTCTACAGTCTCTGCTTCTCATTGTTCAGTCTGACTCAACTTTAGGTAGATAAAATATTCTCGAGAGGGGTGGTATGGCAGACTCTGCCACTTGAAGCGCTTCCCGTAAATATTTCTTAAACATCTCTTTAGGGGCAACAAAAGGCACTTGCGGGAAGTTGATAAACCTTAAATTCCAGCTTTTTAGTTGATCTTCAATAATTTCTATTTTTGCCACCAAGTTCTTTTTTTCTTTTATCATCACAGTCTGTACTTGTTGAATTTCCTTAATCTGTTCGTTATTTATTTTAACTCGTTGCTCCAGATTGATATTAGCTTGAGTCAGTATTTCTAATTTCTTTTCCACTGATTTTAAATTGGCATTTATTGGCTGTAGTTGCCGCAAAATAAAAGTCTTCATTTCTAAAATTGATTCCCAGATCATTTCTAATGAAATAACGGCAGGTCTTACCGCATTCATCGGCACAACTTCCGAAATAGCTTCGCTTATTCCCATCTCTCTCAGTGCTGGACTTTCTTTCTCACCGAGTTGCCCCGATGGAAATGGGCTCACTGTTGCCGCCGCTCCTCCTGCAGTCCCTGCCAGGTCCAACTCCGTGACTCCATGGTCCAGTGCTGCTGCTGCCACATCAAAGGTGCTTCTCTCAACAGCAGGATTCATCTGAGGTATACCCTCGGCGGGGCTTAGGGGAGATAGTGAAGCAGGGAGAGAGGAGAGCTCCTCTTCCCTTCCCCCACTCTCCAGCGGCTGCATACCCGCTCCTTGTTCTCCGCGGATGATGTGGGCATCCATGGGTCCGGTAAGAGGCGTAGTCATGGGGGCCTCAGGGTAGGGCTCCCCCCCTCGGTTTTCACTTTCTTCCCATGATTAGCAAGAACAATTCACCCACAGAGTTAAACACTGGCCTGTGTCACCGTGTGGCCATCTTGGATCTGCCCCCCCCCCTATGATTTTTAAGTAAAAATGTTTTTTTTTAAATACAGTTATCATACATTGGTGGATTTTTGTTGCATAACTCACTCCAGGCAGTGAGGATGGGGGCGAGAAACTAACTAACTGAATGCATATGTACGCATTATTTTAAGCGAGCACACGCACGTGTGCTCAATTCTACCTCCACCGTGTAAGTGGGAGGGCTTTAAAAGGGGCACGCATCCACATCATGGCCAGTTTCACCAGTTTGTTCCCAATTCACCCAGGCAAGGGATAGGACTTACAAATCCCCTAGTCTAACCGCCTCCCTTTTCCTCTGTTAACCCCAAACCTTAAAACCTCACAGCCATGCCTATATTTTTTTTGTTTTATAGCAGACATAAAGTTACATGGCAGGGGAATCACAGTGCGCTCTTGTGCCTGCTAAACAGACCCAGTTGTTAGTCAATTCTTCCCCTGCAGCCCTTCAAAACCAGACCGCATGGATGCCTGCATTATTGCTAGGACTCCTAACATTTCTTTTTTTTTACTTTTTATTTATAATTTTCAATTATACAAGCATTCACTTGAAACAGAAATAGAAGAGAAATCCACCAATAGAAAGAATACAAAAAAAGTACATTTAAGGGGGGGAAAAAAATCTGTGTGTCTTCAATTATCCCACAGATGGGGGTAGGGGGTCAAGAAAGACAAACCATGGGAGGGCATGGCAAACAGGAAATAAAGAGAGAGGAAATATAACAATTACCAGCCAGTACCTATGTTAACTATATGAACTTAAACACCCCAAAATAACAGCATTTATCCGGTATCAATATTCCCTCCTCCCGCCAACTGTTTAGTATCAAGAAAAAAGCTGTGAGGGTTCAAAGAAGGTATAAATAGCTTGTGGAAATTTAAGGTGGTGGGATGCTGCCTAAATAGGACTTGGCCAGGTGGCCTGCAGTTGGTTATCTTACTGGCGGGTGGTGGATAACCGCTGGTTTATGTTGTAAATGTCTTGGGCTAGTTATGTTTTGTTAATAAAGCTGCAGCTTGATAATTCCCATAACAGAGTGTCTTTTCTTTCGTTGGATATGTTGTACAAGGGCGATGAGAATCGGAGGATTGATATTCTGACTGTGTCTGTTAATGTTCATTATTCAGAAGCTAAAAAAAGTTAACTCTTGATGTAATAAACTAATGGTATGCTAATACATTGGGAGTTTAAAAAAACACACTAACCCAAAAATATGCATAGAAAGACATGTTTATCTTATTTTATATTCCATGTTTTGTGACTAGTAGGTCACTTCAAAGCAGATTACATTCAGGTACAATAGGTATTTCCCTGTCCCTAAAAGGCTTACAATCTAAGGGCCTGATTTACCAAGGCTTTCTCCCCATTCTGTGTCTATGGGAACAAAGCTTAGAGAAAAATGTTCAAACAATTTTTTGCTGCCCCATATACATGCCTATATGGGTCTGCGCAGATTCATCATCGTAATTTTTAATCTGAGTGGATTCATCTGCACAGATTATAAAATACACGTTATCTATGAACCAAAATGATATTAAGTAGGAGGCACTAAGGGGATTAGCGCCTCTACAACGTGCGTTCAATGCGGAGTGAATCTAACAGCGCTCATCACATGAAACAGTATGGGGTAGATTTTAAAAAAGAGCGCGATCGCGTACTTGTGTTCGCGCAGCAGGCGCAAACACAAGTATGCTGGATTTTATAAGATACGTGCATAGCCGCGCGTATCTTATAAAATCCTGGATCGGCGCGCACAAGGCTGCTGATTTTGGGCAGTCTGCGCGCGCCGAGCCACACAGCCTGCCTCCGTTCCCTCCCCTCACCTTCCCCTCCCTTCCCCTACCTAACCCCCCCCCCCCCCCGGCCCTATCTAAACCCCCACCTTACCTTTGTCCCTCGATTTACGCCTGCTAGAAGCAGACGTACTATGTGTCAGCATGAACTTCCATCTCTTTTGGGGTAGGCTCATTCCGAGACCCATCAAGGCAGCCCAATTTTTCTAACTGGAACATGTATAGGTCAGTGTTCCTGGAAGTGAAGAATGAGGGTATCCTGTGCCCAATTAAGGGGAGTCAGAAAGAACAATCAGTTTCTGCTCCAAGCCTGGTACAGCCACCAGTCTCTTTATAATTGTGGAACCTCCTATCCCTGTGGGGTAAGTATCCAGTGGAAAAGATGGAGGAGAGTGCAATTAGGGGTATTTGGGGGGGGGGGTAGGGGTAGATGCCTAGATGGCCCCTAACTCTCTTATTAATGCTATATTAATGCTATACTTTATTACTCACTAACTTTTTCAATACTGCAGTTGTCCACAGCAGCAGATGGAATGATACATACTTTTATCTCTGTTCACAAAAAACACAGCCCAGAGGAGTGGAGCCCCCCTGCAGAGGAATGTCTCTCACCATCACCATTACCACTGGTGGACCCTGCAGTGGCATGGCAGCCACTTCCTGAACATCAGGAGGTCCCAAGACAATTGTCACAGCTATCCCTCTTTCCTGCCTCCTAAATGTTCTGCCCTGGGATCTTGGGACACTGGTTCTGAGACTGCCTAGCCATTGCTGAGTGAGGAAGGCAACCAGCTCACTCGTGACTTTCCATCTGAATCTGTTCTGCACCCCTTGGCTGCAAAGGTCACCTCAGTGGCTGGAACACCTGCCCTAGACCAGGAGGCTGGGACTCTTGCAGCCTACCCAGCTATGTCTCAGAGTGTTTAAGGGAAGGTTAGGGATGAATTAAAGGATTATACTCTCCTTTTGAGTGAAACAAGTCAAACAGTTATATTTGGGATAACATTGTTAGATTTTTTTTAACTTTTTATTTGAAAATTTCAATTTATACATGTATACACTTGATCACAATTATAGAAGACAAAATGATGAAAAAAAAGCACAAAAAAAAAAATAAGGAAGCAATTTTAAAACATAAGTCTTCAATTAGCCCACTACCGGTTAGGACCAAGAATGAAAAGCCATTAAGGCTATAATGAGGATAAATTTACATCTGAAGCCAAAAAAAGTAGCCTGTTTCTGTACTTAAACCCACCTATAACAGCAGTTATTCGATACCCATACTCTCTCTACCATCTAACTGTTTAGAATCAAGAAAAAAATGTGACTGTGAGAGCTCAAATAAAGTATAAATAGCTTGAGGGAATTTGACAATAGTATTTACAATGAAAACAAACCACAAAAAAAGGTGCCAAGCGATAAAACCTCCTGATGCATTTCTGGAAATTTTTTATGTCGCTCTTGAGTCTTTTTACATAAATCAGGGTAAACCCAAATTTGCATCCCCATTGAAAACAGCTTATTTATTTATTTATTTGACCATTTTTATATACCGAAACTTTCGCAATAACTTCAAGCCGCTTTACAAATTTTTCTAAAAACATTTTTTTCTAAAAACAAAGCTTCTTTATTATAAAAATATAAACAAATACAAAGGAAGCCAAAAGCCAAGCCCATGTTACTACTTCTTCCCCTGATTTTTCCAGAAAAGACGTCAAGTTGAAAGAGTCCATAGGAAGTTCTCTAGAGGAAAACCCAGGATCTTGGCATAACAACCTCCCCGCGGGCAACTAATAAATTTTACTGACAGAAGGAATCAAGTTTTCAGGCCTCTTGAGCATCTCAGTCAAATACCTTTGAAATAACTCCAAAAGAGGAAGAGTACGCAACTTAGGAAACTTTATGAAGAGTACGCAACTTAGGAAAATTTATGAATCATATAGTTTTCAAAATGTTCTGTCTTCTTTCCAACTATGATTTTATCCTGTATAAGAGGGATTGAACCGTCACCAACCGGCTTATCTCGCCAGTGGCATGGGTCATTTCCTGGGTGTGGGCTGTCAAAGCAGTCTCCCGTAGCTGTAATTGTCCCTGAATTTGATTGAAGAAGGATCCGAAACAGGAAACAATTTGGTGAAGAGAAGCAATTGATGACCAAATGGCATCAAGGCTGTCTGTTTCAGGCTTCTCCAAGGGAGAAACAACTGCTAGTAGAGCTGGAAAGAAGAAACAGAGTCCCACCAAAACCTCAGACCCCATCGCTGCACTCACCTCTGGCCCCTCTGTTTGAGCAAAGGCAACAGCAGAAATATTTCCAGCCACTGCATCACTCTTCTGGTCAAGCTCTTGCTCAGGGATAGATGTGCTGCCAATCTCCTTACTCACTGGGGTAGAGCAGCTCTCTTCACAGAGACTCATGGCCAGTGAAGGCATCACGAGAGATGAGATACTCCTGATCTCAGGGGATTCACCACTTCATTCTGGTTGCAAGCAAGTAGTCCTGAAGCCAGGGCTGAGAGAAACACCTGCTCCGGAGCTGGGAGCTGAACCCTACATCTCCAATGCCCGCAAAGGCCTCCGCTGGTCAACAGGTTGCATGAATCCAGCTATGGACATTTGATGTCTCAGGAGGGAGCTCCATGATGCAGAAGGAATCTCCCTCGCCCTTCCCTTACATTTCCTAACCATCAAGGTAAGGAAAGTAAGAACAAAGCCAAGAGCTGGATTACCGTGGCATTCAACAAGCCACCATCTAGGCCGCCTGGGATAACAATTAGTTATTTCAATTACCAATTAAAACAACTTTAACTTCCCATACATAAGCTAAATACAGAACTTTTTTCTTTTCTATCAATCTTAACCTATGAAACCAGTTCTCTCTAATATAAGGTGACTTCTAAATAAGCATTACTCTATAACACTCTTAGTAAACTTTACTTTCTTGTATTCTTTCTATTCTTTAAGGAGCTGAGCCTTTGTATTTACTTTTTTTTCCAGTTTCACCTTACAGCTTGCAGAGATAACCAATGGTCTTTCTCTCTGGTAGATATTACTGAATCTTTCTTTGTCTCTCTGTTTTTCTGTTTTAGGGAATAGCCAATATTTATTACCATCATTAGTAGCATCGGATTCATATAGGGGCAGATTTTCAAAGGGGTATGCGCATAAGGTACACGTGTACCCCCCAAAAACCTGCCCCAAGCTCCCCCTGCGCATGCCGAGCCTATGCTGAATAGGCTCGGCGGCGTGCGCAAGCCCCGGGACGTGCGTATGTCCCGGGGCTTTCCTGGGGGGGGGGCGTGTTGGGGGCGTGTTGCGGTGGTGCGTCATCCGGGGGCGAGGCCGTGGGCATGGTTCCAGCCCAGGGGCAATTCGGGGGCATGCCCGAGGCCTCCAAAACTGCTCCTGATCAGGGAATCACGCGCCGGCAGCTGCTTCAAGCAGGCGTAACTTTCGTGATAGAGGTAGGGGGGAGGTTTAGATAGGGCCGGGGGGGTGGGTTAGGTAGGGGAAGGGAGGGGAAGGTGGGGGGAGGGCGATTTTGGGCAGCCTTGCGCGCGCCGACCCCGGATTTTAATGGATACACGCGGCTACGCGCGTATCTATTGAAATCCCGCGTACTCTTGTTCGCGCCTGGTGAGCGAACAAAAAGTACGCGTGTGCGCAGATTTATAAAATCTGCCCCATTGTTTGCATACTTGCCTGTTGCTTGTATCTTGGATTGGCCACTGTTGGAAACAGAATACTGGGCTTGAGGACACTTGGTTATGCCTACTTTGGTTTTTCTATGTGGTTGATCTTCTTCCTATGCTGTACTTTTCATGTTCTTTAGGGCAACCCGGCACGAACAAATCTATGCCCGATTTTATAACATGCGCGTGGCTGCACGCGCATGTTATAAAATCCAGGGTCGGCGCGTGCAAGAGGGTGCACAATTGTGCAACTTGCGCGCCGAGCCACACAGCCTGCCTCCGTTCCCTCTGAGGCTGCTCCGAAATCAGAACGGCCTTGCAGGGAACTTTCCTTCCACCTCCCTGCACCTTCCCATCCCTTCCCCTACCTAACCTGAATCCCAGCCCTACCTAGAACCCCCCTCTTACCTTTGTTGAAGAAGTTACGCACCGACCGACAGCTGGCTCGCGATCTTGGGCACAGCGGGAAATGGCCGCTGTGCCTGGAGACTCAGGCCATGCCCTGCCCCACCCACTGGACCATCCTGGACTGCCCATACCCCGCCCCTTTTTGCAAGCGCCGGGATATATGCACATCTCGGTGCGTGCAGGGGCAGGCAGGGGCAGCTTTTCGGGGGTTACGCGCGTACCCCTTTGAAAATCTGCCCCTTTATGTGGGTTTTTTTTCTGTATTATTTCCTTTTTCTATCCTTTAAGCTCTCCCTTTTTATCTGTGTGCCTCCTTCTCCATCTTTGCACTATTCGGTGTAAAAGTGGTTTTTATTCTCTCTCACTCCAGAGTGTATAGTGTTGGTATGTGCATACCCTTAGCTGGATTGATTACCGAAGCTAGCTACTGATAATCTTCCATAAAACTAAAATGTATGCTCAGTGTTGTCTGGACAACTTGATGAACTTTAGTTTCTAGCTAGTGAGATATAAAAGAATATTTGATTTACCCTAGGCCAGGGGTTCCCAACCTTTCAGGAAACATGGACACCTTTTCAGCTTCAAAAGTGTTTGTGGACTCCTTTGCGTGTTTTTAACATTTTTGCATTACACAAAGGAACCAAATGATATGCACTCCAACATCTTTCATAATTTATAAAACGTAATTCTAAATAATGCTTACTGACCTAGACATAAGGAGGGAACTTTCTAAAGCTATTTAAAAATTGTCCACATAATTGAAAACTGTCCTTCACTCCCATTCCAGCAGTAGTGGGGAATAGGAAGCAAATTCAAAAATGCCCTAGCTTGGCAGAAAATCAGCACCAGTACCTACCTGCAGACCTGCAACTTAATTTTCAAAGGGAAAACTGCCCATGGAATTTCCTTTTGAAAACTCGGGCCGGTGGGGGAAAGCCAGGATGTTTTTAGCTGTGCACTTTTTAATCTGCATTGACGCAGGTGCAAAGTAAGTGTATGAAATTGTGCACGAGGATTTCAAAATTAAATCCCTGCATGTGCTTTCCCTCCTCCAACCTAGCCGTGCTCCTTTTTTCTCTGCAAGTAAAAGTAGGGGCTGTTCACATTGCAGGTACTTTCACCCTCAGTAGCGGGGAATAGCAATTTTCAAAGGGTCTTTTCACCAGGGTAAACAGGTGTTTACCCACATAAAAAGTCCTGATAAATTCCCTCCCTGAAAATGGACTCCCTTTTAGCCTGCTTTTCTTTTAGACTATATTTTGCTTTATGATTCTTACAAACACATACACAAAATGATAGCCACAAAATTTATATTTTAGAAAAAAAACAAAACAATAGCTTGGCTTTTCAAAGGGAAGAAGGCTTATGAGATCTCTGTGTCTGTGTGGCCCCCTAAATAACTTTTGTGTTTAATATCATTGTCTGTTCCTCCCTCTTCGATCTCTGGCAGTCATCCCTCTCTTTTCCCCTCCTGGACCATGGTGGTCCTCTCTGCCTCCCACTTGATCTCTCTCTCTCCACCTCTGGTCCAGCATGATTCCTAGGGATCCTCTTCTTTTCTCCCCCCCCCCTCCAGTTTCTGGTGGCCCTCTCTCCCCTATAGGCTGCCACCTACTCTTACTCCCCTGAACCAGGTCAATCATGGACTCCTGACTCCATCTTCATCCTCCTTTATTTCCTTTATTCCTCTCATTCCTTCTCCGCTCTGTCTTTCGTTCCATTTCCTCCTTTCTTCCTCTCGGTTATTCTTTTTTAGTGCAGCTCTCCTCACCTCTTTCTCTGTCAGGCCAGTGACAGAGCACACGGTAGTGGCCTGTGTATCACCCTCAGAGTGCAGCAGAAACCAACCACTGAAGGCTCTGAAAGCCACAATCGGCCCCTCTCTTCCTCCATATCCTCACAGTGCAGCAGTGGGGTTTTTGACTCTCTTGGGCTGCCATCGGGACCTCCCTTCCCCACCTCCACTGGACATGCGCAGTACGGTCTGAGGTTTCCACTAGGTAAAAATGGCCCCTTTTTGTTGCATCTCTTCCTGGCCTCCAGCAATGTGGGGGTGAAGTTTCCAGGGCACCAATAAGCCCTATTCTCACTCTTTGGGGCAGCTGCTCAACTAATCACAGGTAGCAGCAGCCCAGCTTACCTTCTCCTCACCACGTAAGCTACATTTTGCCAACCCTCCCATATGGTTCTGTCACTAACCAGGAAAAGACCTTGGAGTTCCTGTGGACAATACATTGAAATCCTTGGCTCAGTGTGTGTCAGTGGCCAAAAAGCAAATAGAATGCTAGGAATGATCTTAAAAGGAATGGAAAATAAAAGGAAAATATATTACACCTCTATAGCCAGCCATGCTGCAACAGCACTTTTATTGTGTGCAGTTCTGATCACCCCACCTCAAGAAAGACATAGTGGAGTGTTATTGTTTGTAAGGGTTTGGGTGGACCCTTGGACACTGTGGCAGCTGACCATGCCCACGGGGGGGAAGTCCTGTGAGAGACCACAGGTCAGGCTCATCTTTGGGACACACAATGCAGAGTTATATCTTTTATTAGACAGAGTTGAGAAGCCACCAGACGTGGCAGTAGTGAGTAGGGATGTGCAGAGCAAAAGTTTAAGTTCATATTGTCCATATGTCCAAAGGGGGTCCCATTTGCGGTCAATATGGACATAAACAGAATTCAATGAGTTGAGTATATGTCCATATGTGCAAATAAAAATTTAAACCCCTCAAACTGGTTAATCCCCCCCCCCCCCCAAGACTTACCACAACTCCCTGGTGGTCCAGCAGGGTCAGGACGCCATTTCTGACCAACTTTGCAAGGAGCACGTGACGTCGGCGTCACGTCGGAGTGACGCGGCGTCACGTGATTCCCCGCGAGTTCCCTCCGGCACCCTCGTTCGGCCCAAAAGGAACTTTTGGCCAGCTTGGGGGGGCCTCCTGACACCCCCAAGCTGGCCAAAAGTTCCTTTTGGGCCGAACGAGGATCCCGGAAGCGACCCCGCGGGGAATCACGTGACGTCGGCGCCACATCAGAGTGACGCGGCGTCATGTGATTCCCCGCGAGTTCCCTCCGGCACCCTCGTTCGGCCCAAAAGGAACTTTTGGCCAGCTTGGGGGGGCCTCCTGACCCCCCCAAGCTGGCCAAAAGTTCCTTTTGGGCCGAACGAGCCTTCCGGCGCGAACCCGCGGGGAATCACGTGATGCCGCGTCACTCCGACGTGGCGCCGACGTCACGTGCTCCTCGCAAAGAATTTCAGAAATGGCGACCTCACTCCTCGCTGGATCACCAGGGAGTTGTGGTAAGTCTTTGGGGGGGGGGGATTAAGGAAGGTGAGGGGTTTAAATTTTTATTTTGGATCAACAATCGCGATTTCCAACTTATTCAACATAGCTATGTTGAATAAGTTGGAAATCCGATCGTTTATGTCTCATCACTTTTTTAAGTTAAAAAAAAAAAAAAAGTAGCGTTTTACATTTATGTTCAATACGAATGCACATCCCTAGTAGTGAGTAGAGATGAAGCCCGGCTGGGCTTAGGGTTCCTCAGGATACTGGAACAGCGATTCCCTCTATGGCTGTGCTGTAGTGGAGAGAAACTGAGATAGTGAGTACAGTGGAGCATACACAGAGCTCTGGTATAGAGCCTCTTTGGTGAAGTTAGTCACACAGCGGTTTCTCCCGGAAGGTGACACAGAAGCTGGAATAGAGGCAGGCCCTCGAGGAGCGAGTACCTGGTTCCAGGGAACAGCTCTGAGGAAATAAAGTTGGTAACTCACTGATGATCTAGGCAGCGGTCTCTTCCAAGCAGAAGCGATAAGTTCAGGCAGCGAGTCAGGGAATATGGGCCCTCAAGGAGCGAGTACCGGTTCCTGATAACGACCTGAAAGAAATGAGAGAGGACCCCGAGGAATGGGTACCCTGTTAGGAAAAAGTCCAAAAGTTGGAGAGGCAGAGTAGCCAGGTACAGAGAGCGAATCCCATCCATAAGGAGATCCCTTGCTAACTCGATTAGCTAGCAAAAAGTGTAGGCTTTTGTATCCGGGATGCATGACGTCATCACAGGGGGACGGCCCTGAGGTTTGTGCCAAAGAAAGAATAAGAAGCAGGGCCGTGCGGCGCGAGTGCCCTATGGAACCTGGACAACATGGCGGGATGCAGCGCCCAAGCCTGATCGGGGACGCCAGAGAGGACGGCAGGCAGATGCCGCAGCAGCCAGACGTCCATCAACCGTGGGAAGAGTCACAAAAAAGGTAAGGTGGGCGGAGTGGAGACGTCGGGTAGCGACAGTCGTAACACTGAGCTGGAAAAGATACAGAGGAGGGTAACAAAAATGATAAAGGGGGTGTATCATCTCTCTTTTGATGAGAGACTATGTAGGCTAGTACGCTTCAGCTTTGAAAAGAGATGACTAAGAGGGGAAATTATAGAAGAAATAAAATCATGAGTGGGATAGAATGGGTAAATAAAGGATGGTTATTTAGCCTTTCAAATAATACCCCTGACCCCAAATGCTCTAAAATCACCTTCTTTTCGCCTTTAAGATCTCCATGTTGCATTGCTAGTACGTGCATAAGTCTAGCCTTTGCAAAATACTACTTACAAGCATGCGTACTACTTACACCTGTAAATTCCAATCACATAAGTTGTAGCCTCTTGAAAAATAACCCCATAGGGGCAGATTTTATAACCTACACGTGCGGGGTACATTTGTGTGTGCTACCCGGCGTGAACAAATGTACACCCGATTTTATAACGTGCGCACGCAGCCACGCGCATGTTTTAAAATCCGGGGTCGGCACGCGCAAGGGGGTGCACACTTGTGCACCTTGCACGCGCCAAGCCCTAGAGGAGCCCTGATGGCGTTCCCCGTTCCCTCCGAGGCCGCTCCGCCGGTCCCAGCCCTGAACCGCCCCTGGACCGGTGGCCCACCCACACCCCCGCCCTGTACCTTTTTCAAAGCTTCGGGACATATGCGCGTCCTGGGGCTTGCGCGCGTTGCTGAGCCTATGCAAAATAGGCTCGGTGCACGCAGGAGCAGGTTTTTGGGGTTACGAGCGTAACCCTTTCAAAATTTGCCCTATTATGCACAACTATGCAAAATTACATATATTAAGAAAAGAGAACTAGAAATAAGGTCAAAAAGAGAGAAAAAAAAAAAAAAGAAGAAAGCAGGTTGATAATTTGAAGAGCACAGCTATTAATGTTGCCTTAAATGGAAACAATTGTGTATGTACTTAGCAGACTGGTACCTTTTAATGTACCTCTGAGATTCACTTTGACACTTTGCTTTCCTGAGTGTGGATTTTATGACTGCAAAAATACATTAGAGCTCATGTCAGGAGTCTAGATCCTTAAAGCGTTAATATACAGATGAGGAGACACCCCAAGAATATTTGTCCCAAGTTTAAATGGAAGTAGTCTTTTGCACCCCAACAATTTGACTCCTGCTTATGTAGTGCCTTTAAAAAAAAGAAAAAGAAAATGACCTGAGCCAAAATAGTAATCATCAGTGCTGGTTTCTGAATCACTACAGGAATAGGAGCACAAAGATTGTATTTTTTCTCACCGTGATATCATTGTAACACTTTTGAGTGCTGATGACAGATTTTCAGGGCTGTACCTTTTCAGTTGGGTCTCTATAGCCTTGTTAGATTACAAGAAAAACCCATAAAAGCATGCTTAGCAGCAATGCAGGCTGAGCTTGATCTACTCCAGTACAAATCTCATAAAATAAATGTGTCCCAAAGATAAGGGGAATAAGAGGAGAAGGCAAGGCACATAAACAGGTCCTTCTCTTCAGAATAGCCTTTATCCAGGGTTTCTTACCTTACCTGTTAAAACAGAGGCTTATTAAGAAATCTCCATTTACCCAACCCCATGTCCTTATAATGGCTCCTGTAATGCATGGATTAAGATTCTGCATTTTATCAGACTGGAGATGTTTTAATTTACCTTTTATACACGGAGCCTACTAAAAGAGATTTCTGTTACACAGTCCATGTGTAGGAAGGAAAGAGCAGGATAATGTGCACATTATCATCACCTGCTCTTTAAAGAGTTTTTGAGAGGGCAGGTGGTTGAAAAAATGGTCTGGGGATCAGGAGACCTGTGTTCAAGCCCAGCTACTTCCCCAAAGCTTGTTGTGACCTTCGTCAAGTCCCATTTGCTGCAAGGACCAACTTAGGGGTCATTTCACCCCTGGAGCATTGGGCCTCTACTTTGAGACTAGATGAAAGCCCATTGGGTTTTGTTTTTTTTTGCAAATATCAATTGCCACAGAAGGTGATATTCAGCAAAAAAATGTATTCCAAAATGGATCTGAAAAATATATTCTGATACGCAGAAGGCTGAGCCCACTTATATTCTCCAATCCATTATCAATCTTTGCCTCCACGCCCAAATTCTTATCCACCCACCTAATTCACTTCATTGAGGTCTCTACCCTGAATAGGAATTCATTTGAGCAGCTTTTGTTTAATGTATTTTTCCCATCAATGATAGAATCTGGCTCATAAACATAATAATTGTTTACAATTTGTTTATTTTCAGTTCCTTAGCCATTGAAGCTGGTAAGATCGATCACTTATCAAGGGCATCCCCTGTCCTGGTTGGAAACACCACAGTACATTGTAATTTTGTATCATGTATGGAGGAAGGCTGAACAATTGCATGAGTAATATTTGCTCCATTCTTCAAATTGACTGAGACTATTTGTTAGGTGCACCGGTCGCAGCCACCTGTGGCCGGCCCCCCTTACCTCCTTCTCCTCAGCTGGGACCTGCACGGCCGCGGGGAGACGGCCCTGCCACATGCGCCAGACCCCATCCGCTCATGCGGCTCCCGCCGACAAACTTGTTCAGCCCTCCGCGGCAGAAGGGACAGCCCAGGCCTTCTCCTCGTGGCTCCAGACCTCAGGCCAATGCTGCCAGCTGCCTCCTTCAGGCCGGGCCCTTCCTAGGCATGCAGCCATGCCCCCTGCCGATTCTTAAAGGGGCCAGCCACGACAAGTTGCTGCCCAGCCCCCTGGATGACGTCAGGGGCCTGGGACTATTTATGGGAGCTTCCTCTTCCTGTCCCTTGATTTGGCAATGAGTCTGCTTTGCTTTTGTGGAGTCCTTCGTGCTTCGTTGTGCCTTCATTCTTGTTCCTGCCTTCTGAATCCTGTTCCTGCCTTCCGAGTCCTGGTTCCTGTCTTCCGAGTCCTGGTTCCTGCCTTCCGAGTCCTGTTCCTGCTCCAGTTCCTCCTCCCATTCTTGGTTCCTGTGGACGGAACTTCTGGCTTCAACCTCATACTGGTTCTTGGTGACTCTCTCGCTTCTGACTCTGGACTGACTATCGGTGATCCTCTGACTTCTGACCTTGGACTGGCTTCCGATGACCCTCTGCTTCTGATCTTGGCCTGGCTATCGGTGATTCTTCTGGCTGTTACCCAACCACCATTACAGGGGCCCACCTAAGACTAGCCAGCCCCAGCATCCAAAGGCTCAACCTGGGCTCCCGACGGTGGGGACCTGTGGGGGTTCACCCCGTCAGTAGCGCCAACTCCCCCTCAGGCAAGGGGTCCACCTTCTCATCCATCAGCCCAACAGATTGCCAAGGCCATGGACCCAGCAGAGGCTTCTGCTCGCCAAGCCATTCCGGGCCTAGCTCAAAGGATCCTGGAGCAGCAGAAGGCCCTGAAGTCACTCGCAGAAGTTGAAAACCTAAATCGGTGTTTGGACTCCGCAGCTCCCACGATTCCCGTCACACTGCCGATGCCTACCGTCTCACCTCCAATACCAGCATGCACTTTTTCCTACAACCAACCCTTTTTTCAGAAGACATTGGGAAGACAACCTACATCCTGTCTCTTCTTGATGAGAAAGCCCTAGCCTGGGCATTTCCCTTGTGGGAACGCACTGATCCTGTTTTACGGGACTTGAATGGTTTCCTGGCTCTCTTCCACACCGTCTTCGAAGAACCCACTTGGCAGGTGGCCTCTGGGGTGACTCTTCTCTTGCGCCAAGGTTCCCGGACTCTAGCTGAGTATGTGATCAAGTTTCGAACTTTGTCTTCCGAACTCCACAAGGAAACCAGTTGTCTGAAGGCCATCTTTCTGGAAGGTTTAAGTCGTAGAATCAAGGACGAGCTCACAGCCTGTGAACTATAGGAGCCTTTAAATGCCCTCATTGACATGACCTGGACCATCGACAGACGTCTCCAAGAATCTACCGGGAGGTCCAATTCTCAAAGAAATCTTCCACTGGCTTCAGATGCCCTCGACGTTCACCTTTCCCAAAGGCTGACTCGAGCTCCCCGGAAGCCCTTTGGACTTTGTAACGCCCCAGCCATCTTCCAAAATCTAATGAATGAAATCTTCCGAGATGAATTGTACCAGTCTGTTGTCATTTACCTTGATGATATTTTGGTATTTCCTTGGTCTCTGCAAGCCCACTGCAAGGATGTCTCCCGGGTACTCCAATGTGTTTGAGAAAACCAGCTTTTCGTTAAACTTGAAAAATGCATCTTCAAGCAAGTAGCCCTTCCATTTTTAGGGTATATCATCTCTAATCAGGGATTTAGCATGGATCCTGAAAAGCTCAAAGCCATCCAAGACTGGACCCAGCTTTCCAGATTATGACTTCTACAGCAGTTCTTGGGCTTCACAAACTATTACCGTTCATTTATCTTCATCTACGCCTCTCTGGTGCCCCCCCCCCCCCCCCCCCCCTTGACTGCCTTGACCTGTAAGGGAGCCGACCCCAAGCATTGGCCTGAGGCTGTTTCCGCCTTTCTCCGCTTGAAGGAAGTATTCCTCCATGAGCCCTGCCTCCGTCACCCAGACCCAGACGTCCTTTTATTGTCAAGGTGGATGCTTCCTCTGAAGGAGTCAGGGCTGTCCTCAGTCAATACTCCAAAAAACAAGAAGGAAGTCGGTCTAGCAAAGCCATGAGGAATATTGAAACAGAGAAGTCGAAGACCTCAAAAAAATGTATTGGTAAAACAATATTTCAGTAAGGGCAGTAAGGGTTTTACCAATACATTTTTTTGAGGACTTCGGCTTCTCTGTTTTAATATTCCTCAGTCAATACTCTGCTAACAACACCCTTCATCCTTGTTCTTTCCTCTCCCGTCAATTCTCTGCAGCAGAACGCAAATACGCCATTGAGGATAAGGAACTCCTCGCTATTAAAATAGCCTTTGAAGAATGGCACCCCTGGTTGAAAGGGGCCCACCACCAGATTACGGTCTATACTGACCATAAGAATCTAGAATATTTACACCGGGTCCAATATCTCAACCCACACCAGGCTCGATGAGACTTATTTTTCACGAGATTCGATTTTAGCCTATGGTATCATCCAGCCGCTAAGAACCTGAGGGCAGATGCGCTCTCTCAAGCCTTCGGCACATGGATACCTTGGAACCTCCTACCTTTATCATTGACACAACTCGAGTTCTGCTGGCCACCACCAAGTCAATCCCACCAGGGAAGACCTTCATTCCACCACACCTCTGGAATCAAATGCTGACCTGGGCACACGATTCTCGCAGCGCAGGCCATCTAGGTCAACAGTGAACTTTGGTTGCGCTTCACCGGTTTTACTGGTGGCCTGGGATGGCCAAGGATACCCGCTCCTATGTGGAATCATGCCACATGTGTGCCCATCACAAAAATTCCACAGGCCTAACCTGGGGCCTACTTCACCCAATACCTATTCCCAGCGAACCATGGACACATATCTTGACAGACTTTATTGTTGACTTACCGCCATCCAAAGGCAATACTGCTATCTGGGTCATCGTCGACCGCTTCTCAAAAATGGCACACTTCATGGCATTACCAGGATTACCTTCTGCCCCTCACTTAGCCCAGCTGTTTATCCACCACATCTTCCGTCTTCATGGTCTGCCAAGGACATCCTTTCGGACCGCGACCTCAGTTCACCGCTAAGTTTTGGAGATCTCTCTGTCGGAAATTCAATGTTACCCTGGAATTTACATCTGCCTACCATCCACAAACCACCAGGCAAACAGAAAGAACAAACCGGACCCTCAAACAATTTTTACGGTCATATGCGAACAACAAACAAGATGATTGGGTGGATCTACTACCCTGGGCCGAGTTTGGCCTCAACTCCCACCCATCTGCCGCCACCAGCTCTTCGCCCTTTCAGATAGTATACAGCAAGCAACCTCTCCCACCTCTACCCTTTCCTGTGACCATCCCTTCACCTGCCACCCAGCTGTCTGCCAGGGAACTGCATCGACTCTGAACTTTCACCCACTAAACCCTGCACAAAGCCAGTCAGGCGGACAAAAGGTTTGCAGACCTGCATCAAAGACCTAGCCCACCTCTTAGACATGGCCAGAAAGTGTGATTGAGTACGCGGTTTATCCACCTGAAAATTCCATCTATGCGTCTCACTCCCCACTTCATTGGTCCATTCCTGATACTCCGCCACATAGGCTCTGTTTCCTACCAGCTTCAACTCCCGTCCTACCTTAAAATCCACAACACCTTCCTCGTGTCACTCTTAAAACCGGTGGTGTTGACATGGCCGTCCAGGATTCCTCCTGAACTGCAGCCTCTATCCTCTGAGGATGACTCCACCTATCAAGTCCGGGAAGTTCTAGATGTTAGGAAACGCAAGAGGAAGTGGGACTATCTCCTGGCTTGGGAAGGTTTCGGACCTGAAGAAAATACTTGGGAACTGATCACCAATATCCTGGACAAGGGTCTCCTAGCTCAGTTTCATCTGACCCATCCATCCAAACCAAAACCTCCAGGGAGGCAACCTAAAAAGTGGGGAGTACTGTTAGGCGTGCCGGTCGCACCACCCACAGCTGACCCCCTTTATATCCTTCTCCTCTGCTGGGACCTGCACGGCCTCGGGGAGACAGCCCCGCCACACGTGCTGGGCCCATCTGCTTGTGCAGTTCCCGCCGCCAAACTTGTACAGCCCTCCACGGAAGGAAGGACAACCCAGGCCTTCTTCTCATGGCTCCAGACCTCAGGCTGATGCTGCCAGCTGTCTCCTTTGGTCTGGGTCCTTTCTAGTCATGCGGCCACGCTCCCTGCCGATTCTTAAAGGGGCCAGCCACAAAAAGCAGCAGCCCAGCCCCCTGGATGATGCCAGGGGCCTGGAACTATTTATGGGAGCTTCCTCTTCCTGTCCCTTGACTTGGCATCAAGTCTGCTTCACTTTTGTGGAGTCCTTTGTGCTTCGTTGTGCCTTCATTCCTGTTCCTGCCTTCCGAGTCCTGTTCCTGCCTTCTGAGTCCTGTTCCTGCTCCGGTTCCTCCTCCCATCCTTGGTTCCTGCGGACGGATCTTCTGGCTTCTGAACTCAGACTGGCTCTCAGTGACTCTCTGACTTCTGACTCTGGACTGGCTTTCGGTGACTCTTCTGGTTTCGACCTCGGATTGGTTCTCAGTGACTTTCTGACTCTGGACTGACTATCGGTGATCCCCTGGCTGCTGACCTTGGACTGGCTTCTCATGACCCTCGGCTTCTGATCTTGGCCTGGCTATCGGTGATCCATCCAGCTGTTACCCAACCACCATCACAGGGGCCCACCTAAAACCAGCTGGCCCTGGTACCCAAAGGTTCAACCTGTGGGAAATGGTGTTGGTATTGGTGAAGCTCCATCAGGCCCCTGCACCAGCTCGGCCTCACCTCCCGATGATGGGGAAGAGCTGCAGAGCATGCAAAGCAGGAGTGATACATTTTGGGGATTTTGTACATTTTAAAAGTGGAGCTAAAATTGAGGAAGTAATGTGGAGCGCAGTCGCAGCATCATTGAGGTCATAATAGCGGGGAAGGAACTCTGTAACAAAGGTAATTGTTGATGTAGGTTAGTTCATGAAAAGTCCGTTTGAAGGATTATATACAATTTACCGATGAAAATATTGTTTCTTTTAGAGTGGAAAGTAGTGAGGAAGAAATAATAAAGATGCATGTCTGAAAAGTAAAAGAAGTGGTATGTTTAGGTAATTATCATAACTTTGTGATTAACTCAATATGAGGGAGTTGTTACGCATGCCGGCCACAGCAGACCCACGGCTTGGCCCCCTCACCTCTTTCAAAGTACTCCAGCATCTGGTCCCTCATCTCTGGTGGCTGTGGGCCACTGGCTCTGTCCTCAGGCAGCCCCTGGTGCCTCCAGCTCTGCTACAACTTCTGATGCTCCACGTCGGGCATCTCCAAGTGGCCCACGGAAAGACGCCTTCCTGACCAGTGCTGGGCCCCTTCCTAGATGCATGATGCACACAGCTAGTTTTTCAATAGGGTCTGTGGCGGGAACCTGGCCACAGCCCCGGATGATGACATCGGCGGAGCTCCGGTATATAAGCCCAGGCTCTGCTCTCTCAAATTGCCTTTGCAACAGTTCTCCACGCAGTCGAGTACTCATTGCCTCTTCAGTTCCTCGTTCCCGATCTTGATTGTCTTCATTCCTGTTTCCTTGTTCCTGTGTTCCTGTTTCTTCGTCGCTCCTTCAGATTGCTGACCTGGTTTGACCTCTGCATTGCCTGACCACTCCGTTGCCTCTCTCCAGCCCCGGACCTCTGCATCGCCTGACTATTCCGTTGCCTCTCTCCAGCCCTGGGCCTCTGAATCACCTGACTACTCCGTTGCCTCTCTCCAGCCCCGGACTTCTGCATTGCTTGACTACGCCTTTGCTTCTCTCCAGCCCTGGACTTCTGCTTCGTCTGACCATCCTTTGACTCTCTCCTCATCTAGACCTCAGCCTTGTTTGCCACTGCTTCCAGATTGCCGCCAACCCTGATCCCAGCTTGCTTAGAGACACCTCTTCAGCTTTTGTCCTGTAATGTGGTTCATTCAGGCTTTAGCCTGTTCTTGCTCGAGCGCCCTCTGTCAAACTGTGTTCCTACTGGCGCCCGGGTCTCCAGGACTCCGCCTCGTCCAGTACAGACTGATACCTACACTAGTTGTTGCCTCTGGGCTGACCTTGATCCACCCATCGACGACCACTGATGGAGGCCACCTAAGTCCAGCTGGCCCCGGCACCCAAAGGCTCAACCTGCGGAGAAAGAGGCGCTGGTATCGGTGAAGTGCCAGCCGGCCTCTGTCCATCAGCCCTCTCTGTCTGCCGATGGTGGGGACCCATAGGATCCCTCCTACGGGTAGCATCAACCCCACCTTGGCCCAAGGGTGCACCACTGGCACAACTGGAGTATGATATGGATGTTGAAGAGTTTATTAGTAATTTTTTACATAGAGCTATTAGGGATGTGAATCGTGTCCTCGATCGTCTTAACGATCGATTTCGGCTGGGAGGGGGAGGGAATCGTATTGTTGCCGTTTGGGGGGGTAAAATATCGTGAAAAATCGTTGAAAAATCGAAAAATCGAAAAACCGGCACATTAAAACCCCCTAAAACCCACCCCCGACCCTTTAAATTAAATCCCCCACCCCCAAATAACTTAAATAACCTGCGGGTCCAGCGGCGGTCCGGAACGGCAGCGGTCCGGAACGGGCTCCTGCTCCTGCATCTTGTCGTCTTCGGCCGGCGCCATTTTCCAAAATGGCGCCGAAAAATGGCGGTGGCCATAGACGAAAAAGATTGGACGGCAGGAGGTCCTTCCGGACCCCCGCTGGACTTTTGGCAAGTCTCGTGGGGGTCAGGAGGCCCCCCACAAGCTGGCCAAAAGTTCCTGGAGGTCCAGCGGGGGTCAGGGAGCGATTTCCCGCCGCGAATCGTTTTCGTACGGAAAATGGCGCCGGCAGGAGATCGACTGCAGGAGGTCGTTCAGCGAGGCGCCAGAACCCTCGCTGAACGACCTCCTGCAGTCGATCTCCTGCCGGCGCCATTTTCCGTACGAAAACGATTCGCGGCGGGAAATCGCTCCCTGACCCCCGCTGGACCTCCAGGAACTTTTGGCCAGCTTGTGGGGGGCCTCCTGACCCCCACGAGACTTGCCAAAAGTCCAGCGGGGGTCCGGAAGGACCTCCTGCCGTCCAATCTTTTTCGTCTATGGCCGCCGCCATTTTTCGGCGCCATTTTGGAAAATGGCGCCGGCCGAAGACGACAAGATGCAGGAGCAGGAGCCCGTTCCGGACCGCTGCCGTTCCGGACCGCCGCTGGACCCGCAGGTTATTTAAGTTATTTGGGGGGGGTTCGGGAGGGTGGGGGATTTAATTTAAAGGGTCGGGGGTGGGTTTTAGGGGGTTTTAGTGTGCCGGCTCACGATTCTAACGATTTATAACGATAAATCGTTAGAATCTGTATTGTATTGTGTTCCATAACGGTTTAAGACGATATTAAAATTATCGGACGATAATTTTAATCGTCCTAAAACGATTCACATCCCTAAGAGCTATACGTGTGCACTTGTGGCAACGGAAGAAGTGGCAGCTTATGGCGTAACATCCAGTCGGTGGAACAAGACCGGGTGAGGTTGAGATTTGTTATAGAAAATATTGGGTAGGTAAAACAGTTGAAAGAAAAAATATGTGGGTTTATGTGAGAGGGTAGTATAATGGTACTATGGATTCTTTGGTAGGATTTAAATAGTGTTTTTCTTTTGTAGAATTTGGTAAACCTTGCCTTTGAAAGGAAGTTGAAAAGAAAAATAAAGATTCATCGTACCTTTAAAGTTAAGGGTTACTGAAGAATGTGCAGCAACATGGAACCTAAATGTATAAACAACTGAAGAACATCAAGGGATATTTAATATTGCAAGAGAAGAAATTTAGGAGAAGCAGTATATAAATCCTATTAAGGAAAAATCATATGTTTTAGTCCCCGAGGAAGCCTAGGGTGGGTGAAACAAATAGGATCCTATAGTGTTGGACATTTGGATTTGTGAGCTTTAAGAATGTGGTATGAATGGTGTGTGTGTGAATGAGATTATAAGAGGGAATAATGGATGGTAAATTTTACATTTTAAATCATGTGTTGTTTGTATACAATAATGTATTAATAAATGGGTTATTTGGGATAAAGCAAATACATGTTTCCTTTGTGTGATGTAGATATATCCAGTAATGCCACAGCTTTGGACTGAGTGATATTTCAGCATCCTGTCAGCAATTTCTAAGACAGCACCAGTAACAGAGACTTTGGGTGAGCTGACAGGGATTACTTTCAGATATTCTACCAGTGAGGTCTGTTGGAATTGCATCGGCAGAAGTTGTAGAGAAATTCTTGCATTTTGCTTTTATGTTTGTGATTATGAAGTAGGAAAAAGCTTTAAATAGTAACTTAGCTCTGGACTGCAATCTCACAACAATTCAGCTTTCTCTGCATTCATCTAGAACCTCCAGCTTTATTGGGCTTTAGGGACAATAAAAATATGGTTTGCTGCAAATACTTGGTCAGGCTGGCGCTGCTGTTTTCAAGTGATCTGACAGATACATTTGGCGTGGTCACTGACAGTGATGCATCACAGTATGAAAGAAGAAGAGGCTGAATGATGTCTGAAGGCCTTGATCTGCGTTCCTCATAACTCTCCCACTCAAACTGATAATAGCAGTAAGAGTAAGGTCAAGTGTGGGAATTAACAGAGATATATAATGAGATACAGGAGTTCTAAAATACGTGGCCATTTCGAAAATGCAGTTGAATCTATATATATATATAGCCTATGACACTTTTTATAAGACAAAAAGAGAGATGTTATAGCAAGTGAGTTTTCAAGTCCATGCAGGTATTTTAAGAAAGATGTATGAGACTTTTGCCTTTGAGCGATGAATTTAGAAATCAGTCAAGACTGATAGCATTTTTTTTTTTCCTTGTGCAACTCTTTTTCTTTTCAAGGTTCTGGTACATATAGCCAGTGCGTCTTTAAAATATCAGTGTGAAACTTCCAGAATGCAGTAGAAAAAAATATATAACAGAAACACTTAATGTGTCTTTAATGATTCATAGATGTCGAAGCACCTGGTCACCCTCATGATGCAATAGAAAGATGCAGATAAACAAAGAATGCAGTCACTGGATCTGATGATGTGGTCCAAATTATGTAGTAATGTTACTAGAGCTGGTGTTTGGGGGATTTCTGAGCCAACAGGAAATTCTGCCAAGCTTTAACGGGGTTGTCATATTCCTGGATCTGACAGGCCTTCTACAAGCCTCCCACTCACCCATGGGAAAATGGTCATCTTTCAAGTCATTAGTGAAACCTATGAGTTCTAATAGTCTATTAACCAGCAGCCTCTCATAAAATAAATAGTTTTTTTTGTTTTGTTTTTTTTAATCTCCTAAAAACAAATAACCATATACAAGCTGTAAAATGGGGCTATGATTCCAAGCAATACATCATCTGTACCCCCACCATTCTGACGTATGGTTCATAATCATGATCTTGGCTAGAAGTAATGAGGCAGGTTTATTTTAATTCCTTGGATGTTAAACTCAGCATGGGGCACTGGAAAGAGGCAGATATGAGATAGACTTGCCGGGGCACACAAGTCTTTTTGTAATCTTTAAAAAAGATGTTATTGTTATCGGGTTACCTCATCTCAGGCCTAAAAGATATAGCATGCAAGAACAAATCAAATGTTCAGCAAGCAACACCATTTTGAGTCTCCAGCAAAGATTTTACTGAATTGCTAAACAAGCTATTATTTTAGATAAAAAAAAGAAAAAATATTTCAAGTTTTCCAAGCTTAAACTATCCCTTGAGATTCTGGTTTAAAAAATGATTTTTGTTACTCTTCTAATACATAATCAGGGCAACAAACTCTTCTGTCCTGTTGTTGTCATCAATGAGATAATGGAGGAAAAAGATTAATATAATATAATAGGAGAAGTCAAAATAACAGTAAGAAAATGTAGCCAGATATTAGCATGAAGTAAAAGCATATTATTTAACCTTTATCATCAGACTCAAGCAGTTAACCAATACTTGGTTTATTCAGATTTCCTAGTATTATCTTTATTTATTAATAATTTTCTAACTGCCTAGCCACAATTCTAGGTGGTTTACAGAAAAACACTCAGAATAGTAAAACATAAGTATATGTTTATTGGTATTGAATATAGCATTTGAATTTAGTTAATGTAAATCTAGATCCTCACTGCATTAAGTGATGCCTTGTATTTTTTTTATTTTATGGATCAGCAGGTTCCGCTGCTCATTTCTGAGCTTCCTGTTAAGGCACTCATTACCCAATCTAGGGCTCCAGGGCTATAAACCTTAATTTGCAGTTTCAGTTTCACTTTTTATTTCTTCCTTTGCTTAGCTATCACTGTGACAGTCTTTGCCTGACTACTACTACTACTTCTACTATTATTTGTCATAATATGGGCATCCAGGACCTCACTCACTCACAACCGCCCTCTTTTACAAAATGACACCACAAAAGACTGGGTAAAACAGGGCCGCAGCTTTATTGACCAGGAGACCCGAGCCTTACAACAATTAACGCTTAACAATAACTTATCCAAAACTTCCCCCCATTGACCGCCGCCTTTCAGCCAGGCGGTCAGTACCAGCCAACCGTCTCAAACACCCCCCACCAAGATCAGACCCCCCCCCACCAAGATCAGACCTCCGCCGCCATTAAGCAAGAGGTTAATCCGGTGGATTCCCGCCACTGGCGAGCAAGGAATCAGGCCAATGAGGCCCCCGCCTTCTCCTAGCAAGGGGCCTTCCCCCCGGACAACAGCCCCAAGTTGCCCCCCCCCCTTAAATGGCGACCATCCTTACATAACAATATCGACTTGCATTGGCTCGGGCCATCCGCAAAACCCACCCCGCTGCGACGACAAACCCCCAATAAATTGACAAGCAATACATAAATAACATAAATAACAGGGCGGGTGGGAGGGAAAACAAAACCTGCCGCTCAAATGCCGATAGCAACTGAGCCAGCCGGCTTCCACCGCGCACTACTCCTCCCCGGAGACCCTTGCTGCCCCAATCCCTGCCGGCCAAAATGCTTTGGCCCGCCCCCCCCCCCACAGCCAATTAAAACCTCTGCCTCCCGGCACGAGCGCCTGCACCCGGCCCGTGCCTCCACCCCTCAGCCTGGCAGGCGCCACCTCGCACCCTCCCGCTGACCCCTACCCCCCCGCATCCTGGCCTCTCGGTGCCCGCCGGGCCCTTCGACTCGGCCAGGACCCGCCCTTCATTCGTGGGCCTGGGCCCACATTACCCCGGCCGACCGGACACTGCGATCCGGTCGGCCTTTCATTCATAAAGCACTAATAGACATGCATAGTGCTCTACTGATACACACAAGATACGGTCTCTACTGCATGGAGCTTACAATCTACTTAAGACAAATATGCATGGGAAACAAGAATCAATAGGAAGAGTATTAATTGTAAAGTAGTAGTTTTTAAAAGCAGCTACTAAAAGGATTTGAATGTGGCCAGAGAAGGAGCATGACACACTAACTCAGGGAGTCTGTTTCAGGAATACAGTGCAGCAAGCATGCAGATGGAAATTTTGATGGAGGAGAAAGGCACAGATAAGAGTGACTCAGCTGATGAACAGATTTCATGAAGAAGAGATTGCAGGGAGAGAGAAGTAAAGATAAAGAATGAGGAGATGTAGATTGAATGCATTTGCAGTCAAGTAAGAAAAGCTTGAATATTACACAGAAGTGGATGCGGAGCCAATATAGAGACTTACGAAGAGTGACATTGAAGCCATGAAGTCAAATTGTGAATAATTTTCAGTGCATTAAGATGACTTAGTGGGAGGTCTGAAAAAAGCAAGTTTCAGTAGTCTAAATGGGAGGTGCTAAGAGAGTGGATGAACAAGTTGGTAACATGTTCAGAAGTGACGGAACAACTTTTAGCAGTGTTATAGATGAAGAAATTATATATTTTAGCAGAACAGGAGAGAGAGGAATCAAAGATAACCCCAAGACTATGGGCCAAGGGAATCAAGAGGAGGAGAGCATCATTCATAGAGATAGAAAAAGAGGGAACAAAGGAAGTAGCTTGGGGGTGGGGGGGGGGGGAGAGATACTGAAGGAGGAGGTGTAGAGAGAGAAGGGAAGAGGTCCCAGAAGAAAGCTGTGAGGCACATCGACCAATAGCGAAACAGTGATGGAAGAAGAGCAAGTAAAGCATACAGTAAAAGTACAATGGGAAAGGTAAGAGGATAAGCAGGAGAGAGCAAATTCCTGATCCAATAAAGAACAGCATGTCAAGAAGTACATGGTGATGAATGGTGTAGAAAACAATGGATAGGTCAAGGAGGATGAGGCAAGAGCAGACTCTGTGGAATATAGAGGGTAAAAGCCAGATTGAAGCAGATCTTGAATGGATGAAAGGAAGTCAAGATGGTGGAGGTGAACAGCATGTTCAAGGAGTTTGGATGTGAAAGGGTAGGTATGGTCCAGTGAAGTGTTTTTTGTTTTTTTTTAAGTAATAGAGTGATCACATCATGCTTGAAGGAGAAGGGGACAATTGCAGTGACAAGTGATCAGCTGATGTGACAGATGGGATAATTGCAGGGGAGACAGAATTGAGGAGCTGGGAGGGAATGGGGTCAAAGGAACAAGAAGTGGGTTTGGAGGAAGAGAAAAGATAGATCGTTTGCTCTTCTTTGATTTCAGAAAAGGTATTAAATGTGTCAGGGGTCAAAGGAAGGGAAGATGAATAAGTGAGGGCAGAGAAGGTGGTTCAGTGGAAAATTCACAATTCTTGTCAATCTTTTCATGCCAATCTTTCACTCTTATCTCAAGACCCTTCTTTACATTCAAAGAGCTCTGATTGCTGTGCATTGAAATCTTGGAGGTAAATATGTCTAATATGTCTCTCCTATCCTGACTTTCCTCTAGATATACATGTTTAGATCTTTAAGACTGTCCCATTATAGTTTGTATATCTATCTTGAAGGTCATAATTTACACATCACTGGATTCTTACTGCAATGCCAACTGTGATTTCAATACTAATTCAAATAGGATTGTCTGTTTTAAAGTTGTCGTAATCTGAATTGAGACCATTCTTGTAAAATATGGAATATCAAATGTCTATAAATAAATAACATAAGAAGCAAATTCTGGAGGTGAGCTAAGGTTGGGCTTTGGCATGACTTACATGGCAGGGAAGGGGGTGGAGAAAGAAAGTGCAAATCAGAGGAGAATATAGTGTTCTAAGAAGAAATAGCCACAGTTTGTGATTCAGTTATTAGGAATGTATATAGCTGGGTGGCTGGAGGATATGAGGATCACTTGGTAACTTGCCTGCCTGGTGTGAAGATGGCAGACTTCACACATCGCCCAAAAAGGATTTTAGACAGTGGTGGGGAGGAGCCAGCTGTTGTGGTACATGTGGGCATCAACAACATAAGACAGTGTGGGAGGGAGATTCCGAAAGCCAAATGTAGTCATTTAGGTAGAAAAAGTTGAAATCCAGAACCTCCAGCATTGCATTCTCTGAAATGCTCCCTGTTCCATGTGCAGGACCGCAGAGGCAGGCAGAGCTCCAGAGTCTCAATGTGTGGATGAGATGATGGTGCAGGTTAAAGGTATTTAGTTTTGTAAGGGACTTGTCAACATTTTGGGGAAGGAGAAGTCTTTTCTGTAAGCATGGACTCCACCTCACCTAGGGTGGAACCAGGCTACTGGCACTAGCTTTTAAAAGAAGGTAGAACAGCTTTTAAACTAGAACAACGGCGAAAACTCACAGTTGATCAGCAGCATATGATTTGGAGGTGAGTTGGAAACAGGTGAGTTAGAGCTTCCCGATAGGGAGGCTCCAATAAAAGTAAAAGTAGTCCATGTGTCTATAGTAAAAAAGAAACTAAGTTAAAAGATTCCAAATTACCTCTGTCAACCAATAAGCAGATGGTTAGTACAAACAAAATACATAGTTTAAAATGTCTCTATGCTAATGCCAGAAGTCAAAGATGGGTTGGAAAGTATAGCACTGAATGAAGAGATAGACAAAATTGGCATCTCGGAATCCTGGTGGAAGGAGGATAACCAGTGCCATACCAGGGTACACATTATATCACAATGATAGGGTGGATGAACTTGATTGGGAGGGGTGGGGGTGACACTTTATGTTAGGGATGGTATAGCATCCAAAAGGATAAAGATCCTGCACTAAATGCACAGTAGAATCTTTATGGGTGGAAATCCCAAGTGTGATTAGGAAAAGTATAGCTGTAGGGGTATTTTACTAGCCAACTGGCCAAAATGAACAGATGGACAATGAAATGCTAAGAGAAATCAGAGAAGCTAACAAATTTGGTAGCACAGAAATAATAAGAGACTTCAATTACCTGAATACTGACTGAGTAAATGTAACAACTGGACATGCTAGGGAGGTAATATTTCCACACAGAATAAATGACTGCTTCATGGAGCTGTTGGTTCAGAAACCAATGAGAGGGGGAACCATTTTAGATCTAATTTTAAGTTAGATGCAGGATTTGATGTGAGAGGTAAAGGTGATGGGGCAGCTGGGAAATGGTAACCATACTGCGATCAAATTTGGCAATAAATGGAGGGAGGGCATTAAGTAAATCTACATCTTTAGCATAAAACTTTCAAAAGGGAGACTGAGAAAAATGAGTAAAATAGAAAAAATTTAAAAGGTGCAGATATAAAGGTTAAGAATGTACATCAGGCATTGAAATTGTTTAAAAATACCATCATAGAAACCCAGACCAGATTTTTATCTTTATCTTAATTGAGATTTATATACTACTCTCCGCTTCAGGCCCCAACATCAGGCCTGTGTCCAAGCCAAGGCCTGGGTATCAGGATCCAGACTCTGGACCAGGTCCTAATGTCGGGACTGAGACTGGGCCTAGATTTAGGCTGTAACACTGGATCAACAATAGAGCAGGAAAGTTTGGACAATCTTTGGGGCATTGTTAGAGGCATGATGTCTGGCCCGACCCTCTGTTGAGACCCTAGTGTTAACCTCAGTTCTAGGCCATGGCTCCTGCATTGGGTTGCTGCCTATGCCTAGATGAGGCCCTGGCCTCAGGCCTAGGCCCAGGCCCTTTCATCATGCTCTGGCGTAGGCCAAGATCCAGCTTCAGTCCTGGGCCTAGGCCAGCTATATCGCTTTTTTGATTTTCAAAATGAAATGTGAAAACCAACAAAATTTCATTGGATTTTCCATCATTTCACTTTGAGAACAAAATGAAACAAAACAGGAAATTTTGTCTCATTTCCTATTTTGTGTCTCCTGAAAACCCTAATCTAGTCTGCTGTACAATCCCTATCACTTCCCATGTTTTATTGAATTCAGATACTGTCCTTGTCCCCACCCACTTCCACTTTGAGGTTTTTCCTTGCATCCACCACCTTTTCTGTAAAGAAATATTTCCTTAGTTTACTTCTAATTCTATCCCCTTTCACTCTTATCTCAAGATCCTTCTTTACATACAAAGAGGTCTGATTGCTGTGCATTGAAATCTTGGAGGTATTTAAATGTCTAACATATCTCTCCTATCCTGCCTTTCCTCTAGGTATACATGTTTAGATCTTTAAGATTGTCCCATTATGGTTTATAACAAAGACCAATGACTATTTTAGTAGCTAACATCTGGCCCTACACTATCCAGTTTATATGCTATAGAAGATACAGCATCCAGGATTGAATATAGTATTCCACATAAGGTCTCACCAGGGACTTATAAAGGGAAAATATCAATTCTTTATTTTTTCTGCTATTCATTCCTCTCCCTATGTAGACAAGAATCTTTCTGACTTTTGCTGTCAACTTAGCCAGCTGTTTGGCCACTTTAAGATAACCAATACAATCACCATTAGATTCTGCTCTTGTTTCATGCTTAGAGGAATCTCACCCCCTATACTGTACCACTCCCTTGGATTTCTGCATCCTAAATGCACGATTTTGCTTTTTTTTTTTTTTTTTAGCAGTACATCTTATGTGTTAGACTTTAAACTATTCCTAAAGCTTTGCTAGATGTCTCCTCGTTTTTTCCACACCTTCCTAGGTATCTCCCCTGCTGCAGATTTTGGAATATTCCACAAAAAGGCAAGCCTTTCCTGACAGTCTTTCCACAATATTACTTACAAAGACACTGAAAAACCAGTCTAAGAGTTCCTGTGGCAAACCATCAGTAGGACTCCCCTCTCCTTGGAGTGAACTCCATTTACCACTGCCCTTTGTTGCCTTCCACTCAACCAGTCACTGAGCCATCACCTAACTGATTTCATTAACACTTGCTGATACAAGCTGTTTACATTGCCCCACTAAGCCCTTGGAATACAGAAAAGATGATTTCTTTTTTTTTTTCTCATATTAATTGAGAACACAATCTGTGTCTTGATCATTAATGCATCGACACAAGGTTCTTTGCAGACAGATGCCCCTGAGCTGAAACTGAGTATGTAGAAGGTTGACAAATATGTTGAGCTGTCCAGTTCTTCAGCACTTTTTCTACTTAGGGCACAATCACCGAACCTGAAGTGTTTGCTGTCAGCATATAAGCAAGCACTCAATCAGCCTAGAATTTATTTAAAAAAAAAAAAAAAATCAAGGAACAGGATCCAGCTTTGTGAGTTGTACTCAAGATCAAAATTCCAAGATATGAAGGGCTTGAATAAGATTGTGTTTAATGAACATCCACTGATGCAATTTGACTAATCCCCCTCTAATAAGGAAGTAAATAAAACTGAGATGAAAGTGGTGCACTCACTGTGCAAGGTTTTTGAACCAATATGCAAATGTAGGCTAATAAAGAGATCAAACTATGAATTCACTGAAAGGTTTGTACCAACATGCCTTAGGATTTCATTTTTTTTTTTTAATTGCTACCAGGACTTCCAGAATAAAAGCCAAGGGGAAAGAAAACCATGTTCATTCATAACAATGTCAACAACTTAGCAATGAAGGAAAACTCATTCCAATATTTAATTATAATTGAAGGAATAGTTGCAGAAGACTTGTTCACAATAAACATTGAATGTTCTTGGTCCCAAATTGCTAAATTGATACTCTGTAACCTGAAGTTTGCAGATGAAGGAGTGGAATTAATGTGACTTTATAACACTGCCATAACTTTCTTTCTTCCACAGAAAATATTTTTATTTATGAAATCTAGTAGAAATGCTGCTCTACAGGAAGCTCCATAGAGTATTATTATTATTATTATTATTTATTTTCTTGATAAATTGCAATATCTTAAGGTTCTCAATCAATGTGATTTGCATTTTAAAAATAGTACAAATAATAAATTAAATAACGATAACAAATTAACTTGTTCAGCAGTAAAACAACTAGCTAATACAATAAGGGGCGGATTTTAAAAGGAGCGCGAATAGCCTACTTTTGTTTGCGCTCCAGGCGCAAACAAAAGTACGCTGGATTTTAGTAGATACGCGCGGAGCCGCGCGTATCTGCTAAAAACCTGGATCGGCGCGTGCAAGGCTATGGATTTTGTATAGCCGGCGCGCGCCGAGCCGCGCAGCCTACCCCCGTTCCCTCCAAGGCTGCTCCGAAATCGGAGCGGCCTCGGAGGGAACTTTCCTTTGCCCTCCCCTCACCTTCCCCTCCCTTCCCCTACCTAACCCACCCGCCCGGCCCTGTCTAAACCCCCCCTTACCTTTGTCGGGGGATTTACGCCTCCCGGAGGGAGGCGTAAATCCCCGCGCGCCAGCGGGCCTCTTGCGTGCCGGGCCGTGACCTGGGGGCGGGTACGGAGGGAGCGGCCACGCCCCCGGACCGCCCCGGGCCATAGCCACGCCCCCGTACCCACCCCCGAAACGCTGCCGACACGCCCCCGAAACGCCGCGACGACCGGGCCCGCCCCCGACACGCCCCCCTCGGAGAACCCCGGGACTTAAGCGAGTCCCGGGGCTCTGCGCGCGCCGGTAGGCCTATGTAAAATAGGCTTCCCGGCGCGCAGGGCCCTGCTCGCCTAAATCCGCCCGGTTTTGGGCGGATTTAGGCGAGCAGGGCTCTGAAAATCCGCCCCTAAAGCTAATTCAAATAATCAAGAAAATACAAATAATAGCAAATTTTATTTGTTAAGCAGTAAAACAATTAATAACATAAAGTCAAGGTAACATAAAATATATTAAATAAGACATATCCTAAATGTTTTACATAGTAAAAATAAAATAAAATAGTTGCATAAACGTGCAATCATTAAAACTGAAATCACTAAAAAAGTTGAATGAAGTATCAGTACTCTGAATATGCTTTAATAAAAAGAAACCTCTTTCATGCATTTCTAAATTTTCAATAATCCTTTTTTAGTCATACTTCTAATGGAAAACAGTTGCACAAGCATGGAATCAGGTAGGAAAAAACGTTTTTATTAGTATTCTCTAGCCTAATTCCTTTAGGTGATGAAAGAACTAGGAATCCCTGCTTTCAAAAACATGAAAGATGACTAGTGAGTTTTGGCATCCTAGTTATAGGGTATGAGGGAAATGCTCCTTTTGAGGCTTATCTCTATCCAAGGAGGGACTGTAATAAATGTTTCTACCCATGTTGTAGTAAGAGGAGGATTTTTTTTTTAATAACATATACTTAGTCAATAATAAAAATGAATCAGTGAGTAAAGACAAACAGCTCCAGTACTGTACTAGCTTATTTGACCTCTGCACTACAGCTAATGTGCTCCTCAATGGAATGAAATCTGATACTGGTGGATGGGCATGAGAAGAAGAAAGATACAGCATTTGCACATGTAAGTGAAAATGTAGAGACTATTAATGCTAGTGTTTTATAAACTATGTGGTGGGAACTGCATAGTTTAAAAAATACCTCATATTTCTGCTCCAAAAGTATGTACATATATTTCAACATGCATGTATATTTCCAATGCAAGAAAACCCATACTTTCTCTACCCAAATTATAAGCATACGCGCATAGGGGCAGGTTTTAATATCTACGCCCGATTTTATAACATGCGCGTGCAGCCGCACGCATGCTATAAAATCCGGTGTCGGCGCACACAAGGGGGTGCACACTTGTGCACCTTGCGCGAGCCGAGCCCTAGGGGAGCCCCGATGGCTTTCCCTGTTCTCTCTGAGGCCGCTCCAAAATCGGAGCGGCCTCGGAGGGAACTTTCCTTCCACCCCCCCACCTTCCCCTCCCTTCCCCTCCCTACCTAATCCGCCCCCCCCCCAGCCCCCCCCAGCCCTACCTAAACCCCCCCAACCTTTGTTTTGCAAGTTGCACCTGCCTCTGGGCAGGCATAGGTTGCGCGCGCCGGCCAAGTGTCGGCGCACGATCCCCTGGCCTAGAGGCCCTACGGAGGCCTCTGGCCACACCCGGCCCCACCCCGGACCACCCACGCCCCACCCCTTTATCAAGCCCTGGGACATACGTGTGTCCTGGGGCTTGCGCGCATCGCCGGGCCTATGCAAAATAGGTTTGGCACACGTAGGGCTTTTCAAATCTGCCCCATATATTTTACACACAAAATAATTCTGACACTGTGCAAAAAAACACCCAATATTAAACTCAGAGAGCACAAGTGTTTGGAATCATCAATTTGCTGATACCTCCATTCACCAGTTATCTAAATCCTCCAACACTTCACCCTGAATCCCCACCAGTTCACCAGGATCTCCTGCCCAAAAACTGTAGACAATAAACAAGTCCAATTTCATTTGAGTCAGCCAATTAGCAGGTGTAAAAGTGTATTAGCAAGTTCAGTAATCTATGCCCGCATATCTCTTGCAAAGTAGTAACTACCACGTACTTCAGACCCCTGCACAGAAATACCCCTAGATTGACCCCTTTTGGCCTAGTAAAATGCACACATAAATCCAAAACATACAACTTCTCAAATTTATATAATAGTATATACCCACATACATGCTACTTACATGCACATATGCTATCTTTATGTATGGGACCCCGTTGGCAGTTCACTCTTAATCTGTCTGCATTGATCCAAAAAATACTTCTAAAACAATTAGTGATTTGCATTTCTTTGAGACGAATTAGATAATTTCAATGAAATTGTCTAATTCGTCCTATTTTGGGAGCACCCTGAAATGAACAATAATTCACCAAAATTTGAGAAAAATTTGAATTTCGTGTTGGTGCATACAAAATTAAGTGAAATAAAAAAAACAAACCCTGAAACGTGGAAAAAAACGAAGTTAACCGCAGGAAAAATGAAGTACGAACAGATATGATTTATAAAAATGATACACATCTCTAAAAACAATGTAAAATCAAGGGAAAGCGTATGTATATACCTTTTAAATAAATAAATAAACAGATACACAAATAAATAAATAAAATATACCTTTTTTCCTTGATATAATTCTGGTCAAATAATAACATTGGAAATTAATATTCATTTAAAAATGTGTTTACAATAGTGGAATTAAAAAGTGATTTTTGTCTGTGGTCTGGAGTTTGGTAGCACTTCATCATCTTACTGGGTTTAACCAAGTACCAAGTGCTCTCTCTGCACATCTGACAGAGTGAGCAGGGTTAGAGGACAAATGGGTAGTGTGCCTTGCATCACAATTTACAGCTTTCTGTTAAGAAGTTATTTCCTCCTCTCTGTGTATGTATGTGTGTGTGTGTGTGTGTGTGTGTGTGTATTGGGGGGGGGGGGGGGGAGTGAATATTGGACTATAGTTTCCTTCTATTTACTTAGAACAGCCATTCCAACTTAGTCGATGTTTGAGTCAATCAATTAGAAGTGGCTTTTAAAGGTAACATTATAGCTTATGTGACTGACGCTGTGGATGTCTACTTGAAACATTCTCAGTCAGTTTTGCCACTGATTCCATCCTGGACAAGAAAGACTGAAATCCAAATTGGTTTATTTTGAACTCACTAATTGCAAAGCTGATTAGTATCCTCCATACAGGCCAGTGTTTATTGGAAAATTATTTTCAGTACTGCATTAAAGGTGGGTTTGGTCCTGTGTATTCATCTTATTCTGAATAAAATACGTTAAGTTTCATTTTTAGAAGTACAATTTGAATCTTTAGTTGCAAGGAAGTGAGAGAAAAACCAAAGGCTATCTGGAGTCGATGACAATGCACCAAAAATACTTGTAACACTTTAATTTCCTTTCATGACAAGGCACTAGCATGATGTGTGCAATTGATAGCAGCTAGGGATGTGCAGAGGGACGCCATATGTTGCATTCGTCTTTTGGATTCGTCGGGGAGCAGATACGTTGCATTCGGCCGTATGGCGCCCCGATGCGTTAATACGACGATTTATATTCGTGTGCCTGCTAAAATTCAAATTAACTACAACCCCCCACCCTTCTTATCCCCCAAAGACTTACCAAAACTCCCTGGTGGTCCAGCAGGGGGTCCGGGAACCATCCCCTGCACTCACACCCTCGGTGCCGGTTTCATCATGGTGCCAATAGCCTTTGTCACAGGGGCTACCAGTGCCATTGGTCAGCCCCTGTCACATGGCCATTGGCGCCATCTTGTGCTCCTACCATGTGACAGGGGCTGACCAATGGCACCGGTAGCCCCTGTGACATAGTATGGGCAAAGGCTATCGGCGCCATTTTGAATAGTGGCATTGGACGGCCGGAGTGCAGGAGGTCGCTCCAAGACCCCCAGGGATTTTTGGCCAGCTTGGGGGGGCCTCCTGACCCCCACAAGACTTGCCAAAAGTCCAGTGGGGGTCCGGGAGCGACCTCCTGCACGCCGGCCGGCCGATGCCAGTAATCAAAATGGCGTTGATCGCCTTTGCCCTCACTATGTCACAGGTACCGTCGGTCGGCCTCTGTGACATAGTGAGGGCAAAGGCGATCTGCTGCCAGTATTCAAAATGGCGCCGATACGTTTCGCTTTCCCACGAATACTACGAATAGTGTAATATACGTTGCGGATCGCCAATACGGCGAAAACGAATGCACACCCCTAATAGCAGCCATCACATTAGGTGGACCAGCTATATCATGAAAGTCTCTTCTATTGTTCTGACATGCCTCTCAATCAGAAGAAACAATTCACATTGCATCTTCACTTAGATAAAATAGCTAGAGAAGTTGACTACTTCTTTTAGCCTACCAAAGTCAAAATAAACTGCAAAAACCTAAAGGCTACAAAATGTAGAAACTCAAATGCTTGGCAAGGCCAGGTATGGCATGAAATCTAGGCGAAGGAGTATCAGATCCATCCTGATCTCTTCATAATTCCATGATGTCAATCTTAGATTTTTAGGTAGAAAGTTGAAAACCAGAACCACTGGGGGAGCATTCTCATAAATGTTCTCTGTTCCACGTACAGGACTCCAGAGGCAGGCAAAGCTCCAGAATAGGGTTGTCAACTAACTCCAGATTTTCAGGACAGGTTGATCCAGTCCTGGTTTTATTCCCCTGCATGAATGTACTTATAGTCTTGATTTCCTTATGGAATGCAATAGGTATAGTAGAATATATCCCAGTATGCAATGGGGTAAAACCAGGATTGGATCAACCTGTCCTGAAAATCTGAAACCAGTTGGTAACCCTACTCCAGAATCTCAATGTGTGGATAAGACTCCTATGTGTGAATGGTGCAGAGAAGAGGGTTTTAGATTTGTTAGAAACTGGACATCATTTTGGAGAAGGAGTAGCCTTTTCTAAAAGGACATGCTCCACCTTAACCAGAGTAGAAACAGGCTACTGGCACTAACCTTTAAAAAGGAGATAGCACAACTTTTAAACTAGTTAATGGGGGAAAGCCGACAGTTGCTTGGAAGCACATGGTTTGGGAAATTGGGGTATTTCAGTAGAGAGGTTACAATAAATGCTAAAATGAACAAGATGCCTTTAAGTAAAAGAGCAGACAGGGCAGAAAGATTCCAAATTACCTCTGCTAGCTGATAAGCAGGTTGTTAATACGAACAAAAACATACTTTGAAATGTCTGTATAAAAATGCTAGAAGTCTAAAAAATAAGATGAGAGAGTTAGAGTGTATAGCATTGGATGAAGAAGTAGATATAACTGGCATGTCAAAACCTGGTGGAAGGATGATAACCAATGGGACACTGTGACACCAGGGTACAAAGTATATTGAAATGATAGGATAGATCAGATTTGTGGAGGGGGGGCACTATATATTAAAGAGAGCATTGAATCAAACAGGATAAAAGATCTGCAGGAAACAAAATGCAATGTTCAATCTTATGGATAGAAATTGCAGATGAAAAAGGGAATAAAATAGTAACGGTGGTATATCACTGTTCACCTGGCCAAAATGAACAGACACACAATGAAATACTAAAAGAAATTAGGAAAGCTAACAAAGTCAGCAGTAAAGTAATAATGGATGATTTTAATTACTCCAGTATTGAATGGATGAATGTCACATAAGGTCATGATAGAGAGGTTAAGTTCCTAGAAGAAATAAATGCTGCTTCATGGAGCAGCTGGTACAAGAACAAACAAGAGGGGGGAACTGTTTTAGACTTACTCCTTAGTGGGACACAGGATTTAGTACAAAAGGTAATCGTGTTGGAGCCACGTGGAAATAGTGTTCACAGCATGATCAAATTTGACTTAACAATTAGAGGGCAGACACTAAAGTAATCTACTGCGATAGAATTCAACTTTCAAAAACGTAACTATGATACAATGAGGAAAATGGTTTGGAACAAACTGATAGGAGCAGGTGCAAAGGTTAATAGTTTGCATTAGGGATGTGAATCATTTTTTGACGATTTAAAACAATCATCAGATATATTTTAAATTGTCAAAAATCGTTAGAGCCACGATACAATAGCAATTCCCCCGATTTATCGTCAAAAAATCGTAAATCGGGGGAGGGGGGAGGGCGGGAAAACCAGCACACCAAAACAACCCTAAAACCCACCCCGACCCTTTAAAACAAATCCCCCACCCTCCTGAACCCCCCCAAAATGTTTTAAATTACCTGGGGTCCAATGGGGAGGTCCCGGCGCGATCTCCCGCTCTCTGGCTATGGCTGCGTTAATAGAAATGGCGCCGGTGGCCCTTTGCCCTTATCATATGACAGGGCAAAGGTAGCGCCGGCGCCATTTTGGTTCCTGGCTCCCGACGTCACGAGTGCAGGAGATCGCTCCCGGACCCCCGCTGGACCCCCAGGGTCTTTTGGCCAGCTTGGGGGGGTCTTCTGACCCCCACAAGACTTGCCAAAAGTCCAGCGGGGGTCCGGGAGCGACCTCCTGCACGCGGGCCGTATTGCCAATATTCAAAATGGCGCCGGCACTACCTTTGCCCTCACTATGTCATACGGGCCGACGTGGGGGTCAGGAGGCCCCCCAAGCTGGCCAAAAGTCCCTGGGGGTCCAGTGGGGATCCGGGAGCGATCTCCTGCACGTGTGACGTCGGGTCACAGGAACCAAAATGGTGCCGGCGCTACCTTTGCCCTGTCATATGATAAGGGCAAAGGGCCACCGGCGCCATTTCTCTTAACGCAGCCGTGGCCAGAGAGCGGGAGATCGCGCCAGGACCCCCCCACTGGACCCCAGGTAATTTAAAACATTTTGGGGGGGTTTGGGAGGGTGGGGGATTTGTTTTAAAGGGTCGAGTGGGTTTTAGGGTTGTTTTGGTGTGCCGGTTTTCCCGCCCTCCCCCCTTCCCCAATAAAACAATTTTTTAACCCAAAAAACTAAGACGATCAGATTCCCCCCCCCACCCTCAGCCAAAATCGATCATTAAGACGATCGATCACACGATTCACATCCCTAGTTTGCATCAGACATGGAGATTGTTTAAAAATATCATCTTGGAAGCCCAGACCAGATGTAGTCCAAGCATTAGAAAAGTGGAAGGAAGGCTAAATGACTACTGGCATGGTTAAAATCTGAGGTAAGTGAGACTATAATAGCTAAAAGAACATCTTTCAAGAAATGGAAAAGGGTTCCGAATTAAGAAAACAGGACACAACATAAGCACTGGCAAGTTAGATGCAAAGCATTGAAAAGGAAGGCAAAGAAAGAATTTGAAAAGAAGCTTGCCATGGAAGCAAAAACTGAATAAAAACATTTTCAGATACATTCAAAGTAAAAAGCCTGCAAGGGAGTCAGTTGGACCATTAGATAATCAAGGGGTTAAGGTGTACTTAGGGCTGACAAAGCCATAGCAGAGAGACTAAATTATTTATTTGCTTATGTCTTCACTGAGGAAGATGTAAAAGAGATACCCAGTCAGAAATGATATTCAAAGGTGATGATTCAACAGAAGTGAAACAAAGCTCAGTGTACCTGGAAAATGAGAAAAGCATGCAGGGGGATAATTTGCTGGCATGGCGGTTACTACCCTTAGCAGAAGGCATGGAGATTACTACCCTTAACCAATAAGCCTTGATGCTTTTAATACAACTGCAAATTGCTCCCCACTTTAATGGCAGGGGGAAAAAGGAAATTGGATACAGACAACTATGAGGGCCCCAATTTCTATGGTCTGGGGTCTGATATGAAGACATAGAGGAAAAAGCACAGGACTGCTTCTACAGCCAAGTCCATAAGCTAAGCACGTCAAGCAGCACTGTCTGAATTTTCAAGAAAGCTCATCACACAGTAAAAAATGTTGCTAGCTGCAATTTTTATGAGTTATCATAAGGCTTGGAGATAAGTGCACAGAGCAGCAGTTGCTACCCTTAAAAGAAACATGGGAGTAACTTGCACAGAGCGGCATTTACTACCTTAGGGGCAGATTTTCAAAATCTACGCACGCGAGTCCATGTATGTGCGCTACCGGGTCCACACACATGGACGTGCGATTTTATAATGTGCGCACCGACGCACACATATTATAGAATGCTGGGTCGGCGAGCGCAAGGGGGGGGTCTACTTTTGCAATTACGCGCTGCGACGCATCGGAGCCTTCCCTAGGAGTGGGAGGGAACTTCCCAACCCCCTAGCCTAACTTCCCTTCCATTTCCCCTATCCTGCCCTCCCCCTATCCCTATCCTAACTACTCCAAATTTTGTTATTTTACCTTTTGCTCCTGCCTCGGAGCAGGAGTAAGTCGCGTGATCACCTGGCACAGCGGCAAATGGCCATTGTGCCGGGCACCTCTAGCCCCGTGCCACCTCGCCCCCAACTGCCCCACCCCATGGTCTGCCCCTTTATCAAGCCCCAGGACTTACATGGTCCCGGGGTTTATGCGCATGGCCAGGCCATTTGAAAATTGGCCTGGTACGCGTAAGGCCATCCACGCGCATAAACCCCGGGGTTTATGTGCACCAGGATTTGACAATCTACCCCTTAATAAGCTTGTCGGTCAGACCGGATAGACATTTGCTCCTTTTCTTCCATCATTACTATGTTGCTAAGTTTCTATGTAATAGGGCAAATTAACAAAAAAAAGAGTAGAAAACCATCTGAACCAGATGGTAAACATCCCAGAGTGCTGAAAGAATTGACAAATTAAATTGCAGACCTGCTGTTATTAATTTGTAAACTATCATTACAATCATCTATGGTACCTGAAAACTGGAGGATTGTCAATGTATCACCAATTTCTATAAAGGGATCAAGGGTTGTCCAGGAAACTACAGACTAATGAGTCTGAAATCTCTGTCAGGCAAAACGGTAGAAACTTTCATAAAGGACAAAACTGTTGGATACATAGATAGTTTAATGGGATAAAGTGGGATTTAGCCAAAGGAAGTCTTGCCTCACCAATCTGCTTCATTTTTTTGAAGATGTAAATAAACTTGTGCATAAAGGTAAGCCATTAGATATAGTGGGACAGATTTTAATACCTATGCATGTTCATAGATTTGTGCGTGCAACCCGGAGTGCACAAATCTACGCCCAATTTTATAACATGTGCACCTTGCGCGCGCTGAGCCCTAGGGGAGCCCCGATGGCTTTCCCTGTTCCCTCTGCCCCCCCCCCCCACCTTCCCCTTCATTCCCCTACCTACCCCCCCCCCCCCATACCTTTGTTTTGTAAGTTTCGCCTGCCTATGGGCAGGTGTAGGTTGCCGGCGCATGATTCCCTGGTCTAGAGGCCCTACAGAGGCCTCTGGCCACGCCCCTCCCCTGCCCCGACCTCCCATTCCCCGCCCAATTTTTCAAGCCCTGGGACATATGTGCATCCCAGGGCTTGCACACGTTGCCGGGCCTCTGCAAAATAGGTTCGGCGTGCATAGGGCTTTTAAAATCTGCCCAAGTATATTTTGATTTCCAGAAATCATTTGATAAAGTCCCTTAAGAGACTCTTCTAAGGAAATTAAACATTTATGGGATAGGGGGCAGTGTCCTATTGCAGATTGGAAACTGGCTTAAGGATAGAAAACAGAGAGTAGATTTAAGCAATTAATTTTCTTAATGGAAAAAGTTAAATAGAGGAACGCCCCCAAATTATTTTCTGGGACCACTGCTTTTTAATATATTTATAAATGGTTTATAAATACTGTTCATACAAAATTATTCAAAGTTGTTAAATCACAAGAGGAATGTGAGAAACTGCAAGAGGACCTAGCAAAACTGGAAGACTGGGTATGCTAATGGCAAATGAAATTTAATGTGGACAAGTGCAGAGTGATGCAATTTGGTTTACTTTGGGAAGAGTAACCTAAATTATAGCTGCACAATGCAAAGTTTCAAATTTGGAGTCTTCATTCAGGAAAAGGATCTAGGTGTCATCGTTGATAATATGTTGAAATCTTCTGCTCAGAATACAGCAGTAGCCAAGAGAGCAAATAGAATGCTAGGAGTTATTAGGAAAGGAATGGAGAATAAAACAGAGAATATCATAATGCCTCTGTGTCATTCCATGGTGCACCCTCATCTTGAGCATTGTATGCAGTTCTGGTAACCTCATCTCAAAAAAACTGTAGCAGAATTAGAAAAGATACAGAGGTGACCAAATTGATAAAGGGGAAGGAATGATTCCCCTATGAGGAAAGACTAAAGAGTTTAGGTCTCTTCAGCTTGGAGAAGAGATGGCTAAGGGGAGATTTATTTATTTATTTATTTATTTATTTATTTATTTAACACTTTTTTATACAGACCTTCATAGTAATAACCATATCGGATCGGTTTACATAGAACAAGGGTATAACTGAAGTAATAACTAAAGTAATTAACAGTAGAGGTGAATAAGGCAAAGTTACATTTAACAAGGAGTAAAAACTTGGAGATATGATAGAGGTTTATAAAATATTATAATGAATGGAGTAGAGCAAATAAATGTTAATCAGTTGTTTACTGTTTCAAAGAGTACAAAGACCAGGGGACCCACAATGAAGCTACTGGATAATACATTTAAAACTAATAAGATAAAATATTTTGGTTTATTCCATGCATAGTTAAGCTCTGGAATTTGTTGCCAGAGCATGTGGTGAAAGATATTAGTGTAGCTGCATTTAAAAAAGGTTTGGACAAGTTCCTGACAGTAATCCATATATGAATACAGATAGGCATGCAAATTTAATTCAACAATACAACAATACTTCATTTATCTTCATTTACCTGCCTTCCAACATTCTGGAAAAGACTCACAACGTGGTTATTTATGAAAGCCTTTCCAGACCCCAACTGAACCTTAACTCACCATTAACCGACTCTCAGACTTTACCTTAACATGGTAAACAATATCATTGCGAAATTCCATAACTTAGTAAATACTAGGGATGTGCAGACCAAAAGTTTAAGTTCATAAGTCCATAAGTCGAAAGGGGGTCCCATTTGCGGTCAATATGGACATATGGATAATTCCATAAGTTGAGTCTATGTCCATATGTGCAAATAAAAATTTAAACCCCTCACCCGCCTTAATCCCCCCCCCCCCCCAAGACTTACCACAACTCCCTGGTGGTCCAGCGGGGTCAGGACGCCATTCCTGAACTCCTTTGCAAGGAGCACGTGACGTCGGCGTCACGTCGGAGTGACGCGGCGTCACGTGATTCCCCTCGGGTTCGCTCCCGGACCCCTCGTTGGGCTCAAAAGGCACTTTTGGCCAGCTTGGGGGGGTCAGGAGGCCCCCCCAAGCTGGCCAAAAGTGCCTTTTGAGCCCAACATTCTCCCAGGTCTATTTTTTTTTTTGGGGGGGGGAGGGGATTGGGGGAAGACTATGCATGGATATCTTAAAAGATAGGTCCTCTGCAGTTGTAGTTTCCAGTTCTTGGCAGCTTGTTCAAATTTAAGAATTTTAGAGATGTACAGAGAGGTTTGCATCCCTCTAGTAGGGATTATGCTTTGACATGGCTCACATAGTCATACTGATTATTTTTTATGCTCATCAAAAGTTATGGCCTACTTAAGCAATTGAGATATATTATCTTGTTGTATCTCAGCTCACCATTCTATTTCTAGAGAGTTCATTGGTGATGGTTCTCCCAAGTGATGGCTACTTAATTTACCTCTGCACTTTTACCTCTGCACTTTTGGCCAGCTTGGGGGGGGAGGACCCCCCAAGCTGGCCAAAAGTTCCTTTTGAGCCCAACGAGGGGTCCGGGAGCGAACCCGAGGGGAATCACGTGACGCCGCGTCACTCCGACGTGACGCGGACGTCACGTGATTCCCCACGCGTCCGCTCCCGGACCCTCACGGAACTTTTGGCCAGCTTTGGTAAGTCTTGGGGGGGGGGGGATTAAGGAGGGTGAGGGGTTTAAATTTTTATTTTGATCAACAATCGCGATTTCCAACGTATTCAACATAGCTATGTTGAATAAGTTGGAAATCCGATCGTTTAAGCCTCATCTTTTTTTTAAGTTAAAAAAAAAAAATAAGTTGCGTTTTCCATTTAAGTTCAAAACAAATGCACACCCCTAGTAAATGCCATAAATTTGTAAATTTGTTCTTTCTGTTAAATTCCTATCGACTTTTCACTGCTCCCAGTTGTGTATTTCCCTGTTTTATTGTAACTGCAACGTTTTCGTTCCGCACCTGTTAATGTTCTTTTTACATCCCTTTGTTAATTGTAAACCGGCATGATGTGATACCTATCGTGAATGCCGGTATAGAAAAACATAAAATAAATATAATAAAATAAATAAATCTCACTATTATTATTGATTCAATTACCCCTGTTAGATTTAAAGAATTTTGACCTTCACTATTAACTTGTGTAGGTAATCCCTTAGGAGTTACATAATAAATCTTGGAAACAGTGGGAATAGCAGACTGAGGAATTTTTAAAATCTCTACAAGATACTCTTTGAACATATCATACGGAGAAATTAAATCAAGTTTTGGGAAATTCATTATTCTAAGATTTAAGTATTTGAATGAATTCTCCAAAACTTCCAATTTCTTATCATAAATTATCTCCGCATGGGCAAACTTCTGCTGCCATACTTCTAAATTATCAAGTCTCTTCTCTGCTAAATTTTTACATCAGTATTTGACATAGAAATTTCAATATTCCTAAATCGTTGGTTTGAGTCCATTCTTAACCGTAAGATTTACCACTGATAGCTCCAGGGCTTATATAGCGTCCCAAAGTGTATCCATAGTTATCTCAGCTGGTTTTTCCAAATGTAATAAGGGACTCTCAGGTACTCTTGATTCCATTCTCCCCAATTGTGACTGAAGTTCCTTCTCCTATCCCTTGAAAGTCATTTTGTAACTTTAAAATAATCAGAGGTAATTTGAAGAGGTGGAGGAGGAGTACTTGGGGCACTGGGATTCAAGGTAGTTTTGCTCATGGAGGAAGGCTGGTATCCGAGGCTGGGAGGCCACAAGTACAGGGGATGATGTTGACATCTCTCTGACTTTTGCCTTCCGTTTAGTGTGTGGCATTTAAATACTTTGGAAATTAATCAATATCGCCACGGTACCCTCCTTACTAACCCTTTACTCAAAAACAATAAATTAATAACTTTATGAGTGGAAGCTTGTGGGAGAGGGTATCGAAAATCCCACAAATACTCACTTTTATACTTTGAGCTCTTCAAAATATCGCAACAGTTCAATTATTATTCCAAAGGCAGCTTCGGTGAAACAAAGCCGCGTGCCCCGTAAGTATTTATTTTCATAAAAATATACATACATACTTTCTGTCACCCTGCTTTACTGTCACCCTGCTTTACTGCTTTACTGCTTTACTGTCCAACATTTAGGATATGGGCCCAAAAAACAAAGAGGAAGACGGTCTAGAAAAGCCGTGAGGAATAAAACAAAGAATAGCCGAAAGTCCTTCTAAATTCTTTTATTAATTGCCAGACTCTAGGCCTGAGTTTCGCCCATCCAGGGGCTGCTTCAGGGGCTATAAAAAATACATGATAAATAGTAATTAAATAATACAAACAATTATATAATTTAAAAAGATTAAAAATCAAAATAAAATATAATTAAAAGCACAAACGCAAGAATAGCTCAACTTAGACATTAAAATTAAATAGTAGTGAAACAATAAAACCAGTTCAATTCTGAGAACGAGAAAAAGGAAGACATGAAGACAAAACTAACAGCAAGATAAAGTCTTTATGAAATCAACCCAAATTATTTAAACCAAATCAATTAAATGCGTCTAACAACTTCATTAAAGAAACATACCTTATTAAAATCTAGACTGGCATGTTCATAAGTGTGCTTTATCCATGGAGATTCATCATGGACTTGAATGTAAAAAGTATTATTAGTATAAAAATGATATTAACAATAATTTAAAAAGTAGATAATGAAAGGATAACAATATTGTAAATTATAATTACCTCGCACAACCGCAATCACGATCACTGGGCTTTCTTGTTCATACTGTCCAATTAACCGCGCAAATGGTTTGTATCTTTCAACACCAAAATTCTCAATTATGGTTAGAACAACCTCAAATGAGAGTATATGTATGTTAAAACCTAAAGTGGGTGACCAACATTGTCAGTGGGTGACCAGCATTCCCGATCTTCTAGCCATATTAGAAAATAAATAACTAATAATTAACCAACGTATGTGCCGCGGGTATTGTTATTGAAGTGGTATACTACTGCATTTGAATATAGCCATATGTGCTCAGTACATAATGGTTTATTAAAACAAAGTGTTTTAATTGTTAACCTGACACACAAAAGCGTACTGAGTGTCATAGTTATTAGGAACAACACAACCACTTGTATATTAGTGATAATAAAAATAATAAAAATAAAAATAAATAATCTTCGTTAACCCAAAATACATGATACGAAGCTCTCAAAGGCAATTGTTTGACCGCGATAATATTTTTACTATAGTGCTGGAAAATAAAGTGAAGTAGTCTGACGACACTAATAGTAATATATTTAATAATAAATATCCTCTGTGTACATTAAATTACTAACTAACCTTTTAGTGATTAAACGATTAAATAATAATTTTTCAGTTTTATGCCGTGCCCGAAGCAAATAGTGACAAATTGGGTGCACTATCAGCGCTATGCAAGAACCCTTTGAGGTAGATCGTCAAAAGATACGCGAGTGCGTACTTTTGTTCGTGCAGCAGGCGCGGACAAAAGTACACTGGATTTTATAAGATACGCGCGTAACCGGGCGTATCTTATAAAATCCGGGGTCGGCGCGCGCTGCCTGTTCCCTCCGAGGCCACTCCGGTTTCAGAGCGGCCTCGGAGGGAACTTTTCTTCGATCTTCCCCCACCTTCCCCTCCCCCACCTTCCCCTCCCTTCCCCTACCTAACCCACCCCCCCCGGCCCTATCTAAACCCCCCCCTTACCTTTGTCGGCTTTCAGCAGGCTTAACTTTGCGCGCATCGCCGGCAGCCCCACTCCGTCCTCCGGTCCCGGGGGCTGGTCCAGAGGCCTCGACCACACCCTCGGGCCGGCGCCACGCCCCCAGGCCCGCCCCTGAATACGACCCCTCCCGCCCCTTTTTGAAAGCCCTGGGACTTACGCGCGTCCCGCGCAGGAGAGGGAGCTGTCTCAGCCTTCACCACCCTCCCCCCCCCTCACTCACACACCATTCACTGGCTGGGACATGGGGGAAGGGAGGAGTGAGGGTCAGGCAGCTCCCTCCTGTCTGTGAAGCCAGCCTCTCACTAGTAATGCAGGGAGGGAGCTGTCTCACCCTTCACCATCCTCCTCCCCTCCCCTCACCCACACACCATTCACTTGCTGGGACTTGGGGGAAGGGAGGAGTGAGGGACAGGCAGCTCCCCCCTGTCTGTGAAGCCAGCCTCTCACTAATAATGCAGGGAGGGAGCTGTCTCCGCCTTCACCATCCTCCCACCCCCCACTCACCCACACACCATTCACTGGCTGGGACATGGGGGAGGGGAGGAGTGAGGGTCAGGCAGCTCCCCCCTGTCTGTGAAGCCAGCCTCTCACTAGTAATGCAGGGAAGGAGCTGTTTCAGCCTCACCATCCTCCCCCTCCCCTCACCCACACACCATTCACTGGCTGGGACATGGGGGAGGGGAGGAGTGAGGGTCAGGAAGCTCCCCCCTGTCTGTGAAGCCAGCCTCTCATTAGTAATGCAGGGAGGGAGCTGTCTCACCCTTCACCATCCTCCTCCCCTCCCCCCCTCACCCACACACCATTCACTTGCTGGGACTTGGGGGAAGGGAGGAGTGAGGGTCAGGCAGCTCCCCCCTGCCTGTGAAGCCAGCCTCTCACTAATAATGCAGGGAGGGAGCTGTCTCCGCCTTCACCATCCTCCCCCCCCCCACTCACCCACACACCATTCACTGGCTGGGACATGGGGGAGGGGAGGAGTGAGGGTCAGGAAGCTCCCCCCTTTCTGTGAAGCCAGCCTCTCACTAGTAATGCAGGGAGGGAGCTGTCTCATCCTTCACCATCCTCCTCCCCCCCCTCACCACACACCATTCACTGGCTGGAACATGGGGGAGGGGAGGAGTGAGGGTCAGGAAGCTCCCCCCTGTCTGTGAAGCCAGCCTCTCACTAGTAATGCAGGCGGGATAGGGCACTGCATGCTGGAAGATCACAACACACCTGGTGTCAGGGTTAGGGCACTGTGTGCAGGAAGATCACAACACTCCTGGTATTAATAGGGATAGGGCACTGTGTGCAGGAAGATCACAACACCCCTGGTGTCAGGGTTAGGGCACTGTGTGCAGGAAGATCACAACACTCCTGGTATTAATAGGGATAGGGCACTGTGTGCAGGAAGATCACAACACCCCTGGTATCAGGGTTAGGGCACTGTGTGCAGGAAGATCACAACACTCCTGATATTAATAGGGATAGGGCACTGTGTGCAGGAAGATCACAACACCCCTGGTATCAGGGTTAGGGCACTGTGTGCAGGAAGATCACAACACCCCTGGTGTCAGGGTTAGGACACTGTGTGCAGGAAGATCACAACACTCCTGGTATTAATAGGGATAGGGCACTGTGTACAGGAAGATCACAACACCCCTGGTGTCAGGGTTAGGGCACTGTGTGCAGGAAGATCACAACACCCCTGGTATCAGGGTTAGGGCACAAGTTCTAGTCACATTGACTGATAACATTACTTTTTTTGTCAAGCTACCAACTGTTTCCATTTCCCATCCCCCATATATTGTCAGTGGGAACCTTGGTAACATGAATAAATAAGATGGCAGCCAATAGGAATACATATTCATTCCTAAACTGACCTTAACTGACCTGAAAAGTGTCAAATTGTATCATTTTCTGTTAGTGCGCACTAACAATGATTAGTGCGCACTAACTCCCGTTAGTGCGCACTAATCGGAAAAAACTATTTTTTAACTAAAAAATCGTGCCAAACACGATTTTCTTCTCCTGCCAGATGATTTCAATCGTTAAGGCGATAGGGCACACGATTCACATCCCTAGTATCTATATCCCCAAGAATCCTAGTTTAAAAAAATGTTTTTCCATTAATGAATAAGAAAGACATTTTTTCAAACTAACATACCATAGTATCCTAACTATATCAGGACTGGGAATCCAAAGTGATTTGATCTTCAAACTTAATAAAGTTCCATGCATGTGGGAAGCTCTTAGATAGTTTATGCCTGTATGAAGTTGACTGTATTGCACTGCCATGCAATTTTGCTTGAAAAATATATGTTTATTTTCATTTTCTTGCTTGTCATTTTACAGACCATGACTGAATTTAGGCCTACATTCATGTGGAGTCCTCAGAGGTGGATAAAACCTATGATTAATTATATTCTCTTGTTTATTTCATTATCTCACAGAGAATAATACAGAAAGCTGTTAATCAAAAGAATTAGCCAATGTGACATAAATATATAAGCCACAGTTGTAATGACCCTTTAGTACTTTGCTCCTGCCAAATTTCAAGAGGCAACATTTGGAAGATAGTTAAAGTTGTATGGCTAACTCTCATGGCAAAATCTCCCATCTTGTGAAGAGCTAGCAATCAAAAAGAAAACAGAATTACTGAGCATTTCAATATTATATGTACAATTAGGGGCTTTTTTTTATTTCAGGAGCTATTTGCTGGAACTGAGTGCCAGCAATTTTTCATTCCACTTGTTTGATTTGCCCTGTGGTCCCTCCAAAAAAACAAACAAACCAACAACAAACAATCAAACAATAAACAGGCAGCCTGCATGTGATTACCAGTACTCTTTTTTTTTCCAGAAAAAAAACACTGTGCACAGTATATCTGTCTATCCAACTTACCTCCTGTTACCTCCACCTTTATCTGGAGGATGATCTTTGTACCTTGGTTCATGCACTTAATTCTGCTTGGATTGTTTACTGTAACTCTCTGTTGAAAGGCATACTAAAATATCAGCTTTCTAGATGACAAGTGATTCAAAATACTGTAGCTCAGTTAATCTCAGGAAAGAAAAAAACATGAACATATTTAACCAGTACTTAAATCCCTCCATTTGTTATCTATCTCTAACAGAGTACATTTTAAATTACTCTGTATAATCTTTCATATAATACACAATAGTGATGTTAGCTCTTATCAGCCTACCTGAGCTCTCTGGTCATCCCTGTAGGCCTTATTTAAAGTCCAAGCTGTTAAACTGGAAACTAAACAGCAAACATTTTTCTGTATAAGTGCTATTTTATGGAATGCCTTCGCCTTATGCTTACAGAGGACTATACCGATTCCTGCAAACGTTTTAAAAGTGTAGAGAAAAGATTGATACTCACTCTGGCAGCACATACGGACCCATCAGCATTATAAAGACACCCTTCCCTTTTCACACAAAAATATAGGAGATAAGCTACAACAAACGTACAAAAAAATGGGAAGAGAACTACCTAGGAAGAGTAATCCTCCTCCTCAAAAAAAAAAAAAAGCAATCTTGGAGGTATAGCTTGAGACAGTCTGGCAGCTGCTGGACACTGTTATAGCCATTGTAGACTCTCAGTCAAGTAATGGGAATGAGCATGATATGCCTGCATGTTTATGTATCAACACAGCACCAGCAGGGCATGGGAAATGGAACCTAATCTCCCACATATGAGTGCTCAGTCTTTGCAACACTTACCCTCCAGGAATCCTCACAGGACATACCCGTCACACTTGTACTTATATGGGTATTTTGCCTTCCTGGAAGGACGCAGGGAACTTGAAAATCACATTCATCTCCCAAATTGAGAATATGAACTCTATAACAAAAAGCTCTTCACAGTTCCTGCTTTTTTCAGCACTTTAGTGGTAGTCAAAATATGTAGACAACCATGTGTCATGGTTTACTGTTCCATGCAGTGAAAAAGCTTGTGCATTTTAAATGCAGCGTGTAGCATTGGATATGACAACAACCACTTTCATCTCTGTTACATTATCTTTCTTTTTTCTTCTCTATATTTTAGCTTCCCATTTTCAGAATATCATTATATCTATTGAGTTATTTGACCAATGATTTTTAAGTGTGCTTTTAACATTGTAAGCTACAGTGCTAAATGTTTATGTTTATTGTTTAACTTACACTATCTAACCTCAGCCCAGTGTGCCTATCCTGCGTGGGTGAGGCCATAAAATAATTTGTTTCTCTTGGGGCTGGATGTGTATCGTACTGGCAATTGTTTCTGGTTTCGTTTTCGTAGAACCGTGGGAAATGTTGTTTCCCACGGTTCTGACCATTTTTTTTTTTTGCTGTCCCGATCCAAAAAAATAAAAACCACCCCCATTCTTTAGATTTAATTATTTGCAATCCTCCACCCTCCCAACCCCCTCCCCCCCAAAACTTGCCTAAAGTCCCTGGTGGTCCAGCGGGAGTCCCGGGAGTGATCTCCCGCTCTAGGGCCATCGGCTGCCAGTAAACAAAATGGCACCGGTGGCCCTTTGCCCTTACCATGTGACAGGAGCCGGCCAATGGCGCGGGCCATCCTTTGCTCCTATGATGTGATAGGGGCCGGCCAATGACACTGATAGCCCCTGTCACATGGTAAGGGCAAAGGGCCATTGCCACCATTTTGATTAGTGGCAGCCGACGGCCTGAGAGTGGGAGATCACTCCCAGGACCCCTACTGGACCACCAGGTTCTTTAGGAAAATTTGGGAGGGGGGGTGATTGCAATAATTAGATCTAAAGGGTCGGGGTGGGTTTGGGGTTTTTTTTCTGTGTGCCCTTCCCCCCCAAAAAAAATAATAAGAAAACCACATGAAAATTTTGTGGGGTTTTCCTTTCATTTTAGGGGACCCCCGGTACATGACAGATTAGAAAATATCGTACGATGTTTTCATCCGTAAAAAAAACAATGCACATCCCTAATAAAGAATGCTTGTTTTTACCGATCATTATTTCTTGGTTGCTGCTTTGTTACATTGGATCGGCTTCCATCTTGTTTCCAAGGATGCACTCCTGCCAGCTGGTTTCTTTATCCTGCCAAGATCAACTGGGCCAAATGCTCATGGCTTAGGATGGAATTGCAGCAAGTGGACCTTTTCCTGAGTGAGTTTAATAATTTTTCGTGGAGCTGTGAAAATCTGAAATATATGGCTGTCCACCTCATTCACAAGGAAACCATAATCTCTGTCAACTAGCTTGAGCTAGAGAAGAAAGTGGAAGCTCTCCTGAGGTTGTGGTTAGGTCTGCTATGACTGATGTCATACTGTGGGAGAGTTTTGATGGTGAATGAGCTGCTGTCCAGCATGCTGTGGCATCAGCTGACCACCCTGAGCCCTCCCATGGAGTTTCTTACACAGTCTCAAAGAAAGTTGATGAATTTATTCTGGGGTGGGAAGAAGCAATAAATCTCTGTGGGTGTCATATCCCTTCTTCTGAAGGAAAGCGGATAGGAGCTAGTGTTCCTGAAAAGTCAGGTGAACACCTTTAGGCTACAAGCTCTCTAGAGATTTCTGTTTGCAGACCTTCCTCCTCTGAGGTGCTGCCTGGCTGCCATTTTCTTTCACCAGGTGAGTGGGTTGCAATATGACTGGCAGCTCTATGTTATCCATATGGAAGGGTACTCTTGTAACATTCCAGTGCTGATGTCTTTTTATCCAGACATTTAAATTATTTCCACAATGAGGAAGTTGGCCATCCCCACAGGTTTGGACTACTGACAAGAACTTCTTCCCCACAACCACACTTTGTATGTGGAGTTGGAGTCCTTCATGATATGTGGTCAACTCGCCTTGGCTGGAATCACAAAAGTTAGCTATCTTTTTGTTGCATCCGTTGCTGCTCGATGCCCTCACTCCGCCCTCTTTACCTTTGTGGCGACTCCCTCCGGGTCTGATGGACGGTTAGCAGCCATGGCGTCTTCTTGCCGTCTCCCTCCAGCGTCCCCAAACCAGCACGATGCTGCGGATCCGCCAAGTTCCTGATGACGTAGGACGCGCGCGCGAGTGCTCCGATTGATGTACCAGCAAGGGCACGAACCTCGGGGGTGTCCCCCTGAGATGACGTCATCTGCTTCCAGTATAAAAGGTCTCAGTATTCTCTAAACTAATTGAGTTAGCAAAGGGAGATTGCTTCGGCTTTACTCCCAAGCTACTCTGCCTCCTCAGACTTACCAGGGGTACCCGCTCCTCGGGGGCCTCGCTCTCATTTCTTTATTTCAGATTGCCGATAGGAACCGGTATTCGCTCCTCGAGGGCCCATGTTCCTGAACACTCTGAAGATTCTCTACTGCCTGGAAGCTATTGCAGATACAGACATTTGTGAGTTACCATCGCTCTCTCAGAGCTTTCCCTGGAACCAGGTACTCGCTCCTCGAGGGCCTAACCCTTTCCAGCTACTGAGCTTCCTAAAGAACTTATGTGAGTTTTGTCTTCTAGTTCTGGCTATGAGCACAGCATACCCTGTCTACTCACTATCTATAGTTTCTCTACAGCTCAGCAACCCTGGGATCGCTGTTCCTGTACCTGAGGGACTTCAGCCCTGCCGGGCATATCAGCTCACTACTGCCACCTCTGGTGGTTCTACTAACCTATCTAATAAAAGAATTATCGGTGTCTGTCTCCGTACTCAAGCCTAGCCGATGGTCCCTCTCAGGATATCCTCCTGGGGGCACAGTCATCTGCCATCGGCCCAAGGATCCACCTATCTACATTCCTCTACAGCTGAGTGCCCTCTCCAAGCACTCCGCTGGTAACAGATTGCTACTCCTTCTCCATCAGGAGTCTCCAGCCACAGATTCATACAGATTACTATGCCGCAGTCTAAACCCTAACAGATTGTTTACTACTCCCTCTACAGGAGCTGAACTATCAGATTGCTAACTCCTCCTTCCACAGGAGCAGTTTCTTTACAGATTGCTAACTCCTCCCTTCTTGAGGAGTAGATCATAACAGATTGCTTACTCCTCCTTTTCTCAGGAGTCGAAGTATAACAGATTTCTAACTCCTCCCTTCCTCAGGAGTCAAAGCATAACAGATTGCTAACCCTCTCTTCCTCAGGAGTTGAAGCCTAACACTTTTAAAAGCTAATTGAAGTTCATGGTTGCAGCCTATCAAACTGGCACATCAGATAAAGATCAAGGACCCATCACCCTTAGCTGAAATATTTTGGACAATTACCTTCAAAGTACCCATATACCTGTCCTTCCTATAAGAGGGGGCTCTCCAGGTCAGTGGTTCCTGCCAGCTTTCTACAGCCCTTCTCCAGATTTGTGTATAGACCCCATCCCCAGAGCTCCCCTAATACATCTGCTTAATCCCCTAATACATCTGCTTACCTCCCACTACCCCGAAGCCTCAGCAAGTTGCAGGAAACCCTACCCACATCCTTTGAAGCCATACCATGAAAAGTGATTTATACACTGTTTCTCTATGCATTATATAACCCAGAAATCTTACCCGGACACGGTCTGGAAGAAACTATTGGGTGATGAAAATGGGACTGTTTGGAAAAGTTTTTTATGCTGATTTAACATCCAAATGCTATGGAGATCTATAAGAACATAAGAAATTACCATGCTGGGTCAGACCAAGGATCCATCAAGCCCAGCATCCTGTTTCCAACAGAAGCCAAACCAGGCCACAAGAACCTGGCAAATACCCAAACACTAAGAAGATCCCATGCTACTGATGCAATTAATAGCAGTGGCTATTCCCTAAGTAAAGGAACTTATCCAAACCTTTTTTGAACCCAGCTGCACTAACTGCACTAACCACATCCTCTGGCAACAAATTCCAGAGCCTTATTGGGCGTTGAGTGAAAAAGAATTTTCTCTGAATAATTTAAATGTCTGGATAAAAAGACATCAGCACTGGAATGTTACAAGAGTACCCTTCCATATGGATAACATAGAGCTGCCAGTCATATTGCAACCCACTCACCTGGTGAAAGAAAATGGCAGCCAGGCAGCACTACAGAGGAGGAAGGTCTGCAAACAGAAATCTCTAGAGAGCTTGTAGCCTAAAGGTGTTCACCTGACTTTTCAGGAACACTAGCTCCTATCCGCTTTCCTTCAGAAGAAGGGATATGACACCCACAGAGACTTATTGCTTCTTCCCACCCCAGAATAAATTCATCAACTTTCTTTGAGACTGTGTAAGAAACTCCATGGGAGGGCTCAGGGTGGTCAGCTGATGCCACAGCATGCTGGACAGCAGCTCATTCACCATCAAAACTCTCCCACAGTATGACATCAGTCATAGCAGACCTAACCACAACCTCAGGAGAGCTTCCACTTTTTTCTCTAGCTCAAGCTAGTTGACAGAGATTATGGTTTCCTTGTGAATAAGGTGGACAGCCATATATTTCAGATTTTCACAGCTCCACGAAAAATTATTAAACTCACTCAGGAAAAGGTCCACTTGCTGCAATTCCATCCTAAGCCATGAGCATTTGGCCCAGTTGATCTTGGCAGGATAAAGAAACCAGCTGGCAGGAGTGCATCCTTGGAAACAAGATGGAAGCCGATCCAATGTAACAAAGCAGCAACCAAGAAATAATGATCGGTAAAAACAAGCATTCTTTATTAGGGATGTGCATTGTTTTTTTTTATGGATGAAAACATCGTACGATATTTTATAATCTGTCATGTACCGGGGGTCCCCTAAAATGAAAGGAAAACCCCACAAAATTTTCATGTGGTTTTCTTCTTATTTTTTTTTGGGGGGGAAGGGCACACAGAAAAAAAAAACCCAAACCCACCCCGACCCTTTAGATCTAATTATTGCAATCATCCACCCTCCCACCCCCCCCCCCCCAAATTTTCCTAAAGAACCTGGTGGTCCAGTAGGGGTCCTGGGAGTGATCTCCCACTCTCAGGCCGTCGGCTGCCACTAATCAAAATGGCGGCAATGGCCCTTTGCCCTTACCATGTGACAGGGGCTATCAGTGCCATTGGCCAGCCCCTATCACATTGTAGGAGCAAAGGATGGCCCGCGCCATTGGCCGGCTCCTATCACATGGTAAGGGCAAAGGGCCACCGGTGCCATTTTGTTTACTGGCAGCCGATGGCCCTAGAGTGGGAGATCACTCCCGGGACTCCCGCTGGACCACCAGGGACTTTAGGCAAGTTTTGGTGGGGAGGGGGTTGGGAGGGTGGGGGATTGCAAATAATTAAATCTAAAGAATGGGGGTGGTTTTTATATTTTCGGATCGGGACAGCAAAAAAAAAAAATGGTCAGAACCGCGGGAAACAACATTTCCCACAGTTTAAATGTGCTACTTGCTAACTTCATGGAATGCCCCCTAGTCCTTCTATTATTCGAAAGTGTAAATAACTGATTCACATCTACTCATTTAACACCTCTCATGATCTTAAAGACCTCTATCATATCCCCCCTCAGCCGTCTCTTCGCCAAGCTGAACAGCCATAACCTCTTCAGCTTTTCCTCATAGGGAAGCTGTTCCATCCCCTTTATCATTTTGGTTGCCCTTTTCTGTACCTTCTCCACCACAACTATATCTTTTTTGAGAAGTGGCGACCAGAATTGTACACAGAATTCAAGGTGCGGTCTCATCATGGAGCGATATAAAGGCATTATGACATTTTCCGTTTTATTAACCATTCCCTTCCTAATAATTCCTAACATTCTGTTTGCTTTTTTGACTGCTGCTGCACAATTTGATTGCTGCTGGCAATTTTAAAGTATTATCCACTATGATGCCTAGATCTTTTTCCTGGATGGTAGCTCTTAATATGTAACCTAACATCATGTATCTACAGCATGGGTTATTTTTCCCTATATGCAACACCTTGTACTTGTCCACATTAAATTTCATCTGCCATTTGGATGCCCAATCTTCCAGTCTTGCAAGGTTCTCCTGTAATGTATCACAATCTGCTTGTGATTTAACTACTCTGAATAATTTTGTATCATCTGCAAATTTGATAACCTCACTATGGGGGTCATTTATCAAAATGTGCTAAGGTGTTTTCGCATGCGTTAAGGGCTTATTGCATGTGAAAAGCCCTGTTAACACATGTGATAGCACCATATCGTATGGTGTGATGCAAATTAGAAAAAGGGGAGGAGTTTGTCAATCTGCTATTGCACAGACTTAATGACACCTTTTTCAGTAGTGTTGAGCTGTGTGATAGCTTGCATTACAAGATGGTAAGGTTTGTTGGAGTGTGTGATGTTGCCTGAAAGGCCTGTTTTAGTAGATTTGAAGGAGAGAGAGAGGGCATGGTATGTTCTCCCTAGATAGGTATTTGTATCCTTATGAGAGGCCCACCTAGTAACTCGAGGTGAAGTTTAGGTATTAGTGTAGGGGGTTAGGGGACACTTTGACATTCAACCTGAGACATACAAACAGAATAGTGGTCTCTTGTGAAGATTTGATGACCTACGGAGTGAGGAAACTCACCCAAAGATGAGATTTGTGCAAGGTTCTTTCAACCTAGCTTGATGGACACTCTACCTGGGTGACATCAAGCTAGGTGGAGAGAACATTGCACAAATCTCATCTTTGGGTGAGTTTCCTCACTCCGTAGGTCATCAAATCTTCACAAGAGACCACTTTTCTGTTCGTACGTCTCACGTTGAATGTCAAAGTGGCCCCTAACCCCCTACACTAATACCAAAACCTCACCTCGAGTTACTAGGTGGGCCTCCCATAGGGATACAAATACCTATCTAGGGAGTGGCCATCATGGTTAGTCTCTCTCTCACCATTAACACTGGTCCTCCAGTGGTTGAATGCAGGAAATACAATAGGTCTTGCACTTATCACAATTTGTGCTAACTTAGCTCTTCACATAGGTAATTAGCACAAAATGCAATAAACTGTATATTAGCATAAAACATGCCTTTTGCTCTCGCATGCGATACTTATCGCATTTTGATAAATCCAGGCCTATGTTGGATAATTGTGAATGGGACATAAGGTACAGACTGTCTGCTAACAGCTTTAACACACACTGACTCACTGTGATAATTTTGCTCTGCCTGAGAGTCCATCCATCACATCTTTTGTGAATGTACATGGCTGATATCCTTCCTAGCATTCCTTCTGTTACTAAAATTCAAGCTTGCTTTCTTGTCCCACCTGCTAATTTATGAGTGGCATTTATCTATTTAAAAAAAAAACTCATCATGTCACATCTGGGCTCTCTCTGGCTGCCAGGAGCTCCCCAGGCTCCCGTAACCCCAACAGGAATTGGGCAGGTATTTATTTTAATTTTATTTACCCCAATTACATTGGTTTCTATATTTATGTACACCTATATATATTTGTTCACAGCACAGTCAATGAACCATTCAAGTCAATGAACCATATACCTGAATGGGAAACTTATTAACTTATCAGAATAAGACTCTTTATAGCCAAAACCTGACTGGATAAGAGGTCTGTGTAAACTGTAGGGGCTGCAGGCTGAAGAACCAGAGGGGTCTTGCTGACCTAGAGATAGATTGGGCAAACTGGTAGGCTAAATGGTTAAACTGGTAATTTCCTTCAAGCATGTATGTTTTAAAATATGCTTACTTGTACATATAAAAGTAGATAAGTCCTAAAAAAAAACATGTGAATAACGTTTCCTCATGTAACTGCTTAAAATTAGGAGCACACATATGCCCACTAGGTGTATTTAATATAATATGTGTGCAATTGTGCGGACGATAAAAAATGCCAACGTATGTATGCTTGTACTCACATATGTGCATAGATGGGTGTACAAACTTGTTTGAAAGTTACTGTCTCCAATTTTGTGTCAACTATACTGGCTACCAATAGAGGTTCCTGTTAAGTTCAAGATTATAATGTTGAATTACAAAGCACTGAACAGTGAGTCAGCCATGTTCCTGAAAACTGCACTTATAAGGAGATTTATGAAGCCTCGATATTTTATCACGAAGTGGGTTGAACTATCGCAGAGGCATTCTCACTAAATTTCACCTTTCCCTGAGAAAATACTGCAGTGTGTTCCCATTGTAATTTGGTTTCAGAGATTCCGGTATTCTCGATTCCATTCAAAGATGGCTAGACAGAAGAAAAGCATGGCTGCTTGGGATTCAGAGCACTGAAAGCTGGAAGCTTGCTGGCTCACAGAGGAGCACAGGAAAAAACAAAAACTGAAAACTGCCTTTAAATAGAGAGGGGTCTGTGGGCCTGCAGACAAGGTAGGTTTTTCTTTGCAGACTAAGGGGAGAAGCCCTGTCAGAAGGTAAAACTGTTGTATTCAGTACAGTCAGTGCTGTTGAGGCAGGGTATTTTTTATTTTGTTTTCCTTTTAAAGAAAAAAAAAAAAAGGAGAGAGGAAAGCAGTTGTACATTGTGGCTGGAGCGGAGCATGGCCCAGACTGAAAGTGAAACTGCTGGGAAGTAGAGAAGGCCTGGGCAGTACTACCTGATCTGGATCCAGTGGGTGTACTGCAGTGCAGGTGCAGCAGACTGGAAATATGTTGGGAGTTAATTGGCAAGTGCTGGTTCAAAGCCTTCTAGAAAGGCAGAAGCAGTTGCAGGCAAGTGTCATGAAGTCCCAGAATATCTGGACAAATGCCTGGGGAAAGCAGAGACAGGGCTGAAGCCAATAAGGGTCCTAAGTGGCAAGATCCTGCGAAGAGGAATGCAACTGAGTGGGGGAAGAGCCAGAGTAATGGTCCTGCAATGACTGTATTACCCAAGAGCTCAAGGAGGAACTAAAGGGCTGGCCTAAAGAAGGAGAGCCTGAAGAGACCCCTGAGAGAGGTCTCACAGAGAGCCAGCCAGCGAGAGAGGTGCTGCAGGAGATCCCAAGGAAGGCCCTGTAGGCTGCCAAATCATTGGAAAGAGTCCTGGAAAGGGGGAAGTACCAAGTGTCCTGCGAGAGACAGTATCGAGGATCCTGAGTGAGGCATTGCCAAGGGACCAATTGAGGAGGCCACAGAAGCCATGAAGTACCTAGTGAGAGGGAATACAGAAAAGCCAAATGGAGGCACTGCCATTGAGGGCCCAGAAGGAGGGGCCATGGGCAGTTGTGTGAAAAGGAGCAAGGAGACCCCAGAGTTAGGGGCTACTCGGGAGCCAATGTGTGGCTCTGTGATGGAGTTGCCGGAGGGTGCTGGTCGTAATAGTGCAAAGGAGGCACAAGTCACCACAGAGATAAATGTACTCACCTTACGTCCCACAGCCAGACCAAGGAGCCCTGCCAGGGTGGAAGTGGAACCCGGAGCTACAGATGGGATCAAAGTACTGTGGGTATACCCTGGGCAAGGGCCATGGAGGGTGGTATAACAATGTTGCCTGGGATGACCCTAAGGTATGGGGGTGAGTCTGACCCTAGAGCTCTGATCCCAAACCTAGCTAGTGGGAGGCCAGATGACGCAGAGTGGGGTATATAGTACTTCCCTGGATGGGCTCCAGGGGGGAAGTAGTGACATTTTATTAATTTATTTCCTTTTATTGATTTACTTTGTAATGAAAATTCTATGTATGTGCGCCATATTGTGAAACCACATAGATCTATAACCCAACTGTATAGGTGGTATATGAGAATTTTAAAATAAATAAATACATAAATACATTTGGAGTTACAGGTCTAAGCTGAGGGGGTGGTATGTGGCAGAGTGACCCCATTTTCCCCCTTGTTGTATGTGCAGGAGAAGACTAGATGCCTGGTCCACCTAAATTCCCACAGAGGGAGAGAGCTCTGTGGCAGGACCCTGAAGTGTAAGGGAGAGGCCTGAGGGCGGGACTACCTGGAGAACATAAGAGTGTAAGCCCATCTGGGTTCAGGAGGCCCCCATATTTCCAGGAGAGACAGCTCCTGTTAAACTATCCTGACCAAACCAGAGGAAGAGAGTGTACACTGTCCAGAGAGAAGGCAGTAACTAAATATTGCTAAGATAAGCAGACAGTGTTGTGCTGGTTGTTTGCTAAATAAAGTGAAAACTGCAATAGAAAAGACTGGAGTCTGTGTGGCATTGTGCCTCCAGCCTAGAAAACACCACTCAGTTTCCCACAGATAAGTTAAGTAGCTTATGGAGGGATTAAGTGGGATTTCTGGAGAGTTGCAGGATGTTTGAAGGAAAATGGATAAATGGGGAGTGAGGATATCTAGGGGTTTTTAACTGATGTTAGTAGGGCACATCAAATGTTTGTGTTTCTTTATTCTTACATTACCATTGGTCCTCTGTTTTTGTTTTCTATCCTACTTGGACTGCATCTTGGATGTAATAAGAGGTTTCAAGTGTAAAAAGTGGAATATAAATCTAATTAAATAATAAATAATAATAATTAAAATAAAGTAATATAAAGTGAAGTAATTTAGGGAACAAAGATATTGCTCCAGCACCTGTTTTACCCATTCAAATTGCCCATATGCTTGAGGATGGTAGATAATGGATGTTCAAGGTCAGCAAGTGGTTTTCCAGAAGAAGGAAATGAACTGCAAGAGGACCATAGATCCTAAAAGCATTCCTTTGATTTTGTGTCATTATAGGGTAATTCACTACTAGCATTACATTTTTATCACTCATTGAGGTTTTATTTGATATAGAAATAAGAGTTAGACCATTTCCTTGGCCATATGTAGGTGGATGAATAGCAAAAAATGAGCCATCTTGGAGGCCAGCCACAACTAGTATCAAGTCCATTAGCTGCTATTAAGTTCACTTAGAGAATAGCCACTGCCATTAGCAATGGTTACATGGAATAGACTTAGTTTTTGGGTACTTGCCAGGTTCTTATGGCCTGGATTGGCCACTGTTGGAAACAGGATGCTGGGCTTGATGGACCCTTGGTCTGACCCAGTATGGCATTTTCTTATGTTCTTATGTAAAATGCTATCCTGTAAGGGTAGAAGGTCAGTGATTTAGTCTAGATTTATGGTGGCACAGGGTCATAGGTGTGCGGTGGCACTTGCAATAGGCCTGTAGAGTTTGTCTGAGGCTACCTTGGTATAAGCACAGAGGTCACCAGAGTGACAATATTATGCCATATTCATACTCAGTTTGGGCCACCAATAGCTTTGGAAGAGTAGACATAGGGTATTTGTTGTTCTGGAATGTCTAGCCACAAAGAAGTCAAGGCACAGGTAGAGGACTTTGAGTCAGGCAACTCCAGGTGGTACATACATTCATCGTCAGTAAAGAAGTCTTCCATTATCCTAAATTGGAAATGCTCTCAAAGAGGACTGGCATTCATTGAGCTAAACTTAGACTACAGGTTCTTTGATCCCTGTGTTCCAAATTAGTGATAGCTAATTTGTAACTAGAGTTGTTCTGACAATTTGACAGGGTCCAGTGACTGATGGGGGCTAAGTGCCCTTTTCTGGTATGTCCTAGTAATGCTCCCCTTTACAGGTGAGTGCATCTGGTTTACCATTCTGGAATCCATGGCAAAATGATATCTGGAAATCAAAGAGTATAAAAATAGTGCCAATCACATCTGCCTGGGTTTTAGAAACTTGGTTGCTTGAAAATATTCCAGGGAACGATAGTTCCTTAGTAGCTCTGCAAGGTACATAGATCCTTCCAATTAATGCATCCACTCCTAAAGGATCTTATTAATAGCCAGAAGTTCATCCACAGTGGCATAGTTTTATCTGGCTAACTTAAATGGATATGCTGCTGAATATCCATGAACAAAGTGCTACATAGCAGGATAATTCAAATCTGGGTAAGTTTAGGCCTACTCTATGGCAAGACTAAGGATGAATATCGGCATTTATCCAGTTAAGATAATTGGATAAGTAGCCCCACCCTGATCTGCCCATTGCCTGCTCCCAAGTTATCCATATATCTACTTAGCTGGATAAATACTTATCCAGCTAAGTGGCATCCACTAAGCATAGCTGGATATTCAGCTAAGATTTGCTAAATATCGGCCTCTGAATGTCCCCAATACTTTGATGAGTGGTACAATGGGTCTTCTATGGGTCAATTTTAATCCCTTGGGAGGACAGGATATATCTGAGGAACTTCATCCCTTCTTGATCAGTCACTTTTGCTTGTTGAATATGGAGCATGTTCTCATAGCTTCCCCAGTACTGAGATTATATGTTGGTCATGGAGTTCAGCTGTTTCCAAATAAATGAACATGTTGTCTAAGACATCTCAGAAAACGTCATTGATAACTTCTGAAAGGTGATGGATGCATTAGTGAGTCTGTAAAACCTGACACAGTATTTGAAGTATCTCTACTGATTCCAGAAGGCAGATTTCCATTTGTCTCAGGCTTGGATTTAGAGAAGACTATAGGTACCACTGAGGTCCAATTTGGAAAAGATGTGAGCAATTCAGGATCAGTCAAGGAGCTTAGGATCAAAAGTAGCATATTCTGGTTTTGGATGGTTCACTGAGAGTCCATGTAGGGATGGGGACTATCCTGTTTTCAGATTCTCCTGCAAATATTCCCAGAGAGTGGCAAGCTCAGATTCAAACATGGAGTGGAGACTACAGTATTTTGGCATCTGGTAGCAGGTCAATTAACTATTCTTAGTTCAGCTGGAAGGGGGTGATAGTGGTGGTCAGCATTCAGTTTTTCAATGATGTTCTGTTACACAAAAGGCAGGAAATCTGTGCTTGTAGAGATAGCCACATTGAGGCCGTTTCAGGGGTCATTCTCTTGGAATGCCTGGAGACACTGGAACATGCACAGAGATAATGAAAAAGTAACCTTTCTATTAATGTGTGAATTGTGCGTAATCAACCATGGAAGTCCTAGAATGACGTGGAAGAAAGGAGACTGGGTAAGTCCCAAAGTCAATAGTTGTCTGTTCTCCCAGAGGCTCACCTCCAGGAGAAGAGTTCCCTCAGCTATGGATTCTGATTTTAATAGGGAGCTATCAATTATTTTCATCAGCTCAGGAGCAGCTTTACTTTGCCATGCAAACTGTAAGGCTTCAGCAAGGCTTATGTCCATAAATTTTGCACTAGCACTGGAATTGATTAAACCCACTCATATGGATGAGCGTTAGCTAGAGCCAGAGAGCAAAACTTTATACATGAGCAGGGTGAATGGTGAATTCCAAATGTATGCTATCCCAAAAGTCCGCTGATGGGCATCAGGCAATTTGGAAAGTGACATTTTTGTGCCCAACCCCATCTTGCTGGTTAGGGCGAGCTCGTTTCACACTGTTCACCTTCTTATTCAGATTAGTATTGTTAGGCTGCTACAGTACATTTTTGGGTCTTGACTGTGTTACCACTCTAATATGTTGTGCCCCACCTCGGGCAAATTTGTTATTTGAAAAGGAAAGTAATAAATCCAAATAAATAAATGAAAACTGGGCATAGGTAAATGCAAGTGATGGGTCTGGAAATAGTCTATGTAACAGTATTCTTAATTTGAAGTTTACAGCCTTGAAGTTCAAGAAAAACTCAGAAAGATTTGATATCAGAGATAATTTACATCTAGAGAATCAAAATATACCTAGCTATACTTTTGAGACTTGCAAAAAATGTTCATAATCCTCAAAAAAAAAAAAAAATCTCAAATCCTGAGTGCTCAGATGAAATCCAGACTCGCAGAAGCAAGGATTCAAGTTTTTCAGTTAATAATCAAACTCTTCCATTGTCCCTCGCTCTCCTCATTTCTGGTCTGCTGGGGGGAAGGTTTTCTTTTAATTAAAACCAGTTTTCTTGTCCCTGATTAGTCTATAGCACTAAATTTTCTGCAGGCTTTGCTGACAGCATGAGAATGATATAAAACCTTTTCTACTGTAGATATTAGTGCAACAATGCCTGAGAAGTTCAGCTTTGGAGGAACCAACCATGGATTGACAATGACAGAAGTCTTTAATTGTGAAAGTGATGTTGAGTTTGTTAATTATTAGCTCTTATCATAGCTGAGCCAAGAAGGGAAAGAGGTAAAAAAAAAAAACTACAAAATTAATTTTCTATTCAAAGAAATGTATCATTTAGTAACTTGAAGGGAAGGTATGCCCTCTCGTGGGAACACACATATTTATGGCTCCATGATTCTTATGCTAATTATTTTCTGTTAAAGGAAGCTTTATGATGGGTCTGTAATATAAAAACCATTCAGGCATTTCCTGACCAAGGCAAGGCAATAACATTCCAGTAATTGGGAGATGAGAGGTCCCTAACAATGTTATAATAGTTGGAATCCAACAGAATTAATAATAGCTCTTACTTCTCGTAAGAACATAAGAACATGACATGATGGGTCAGGCCATCAAGACCGGAATAGGAGGAGCCGGGGCGGCACCAGGGCAGATGCTGCGAAGACAGCGTGGATGGCGAAAAGGTAAGGAGCCTTTTCGTTGCCTAATTCACGCCCAATAGCATCACCTTTTGTGATGGTGCTATTGGGTGCGAAAGCCCGCCCATTAGCATGCGATTCAGGGAGCCCTGCGACATAGGAAAATCTAGCCCTAAGTCTATTCCATGCTACTGTTGCTAGTAATAGCAGTGGCTATTTTCTAACTCAACTTAATTAATAGCAGGTAATGCACTTCTCCTCCAAGAACTTATCCAATCCTTTTTTAAACACAGTGACACTAACTGCATAAACCACATCCCCTGGCAACAAATTCCAGAGTTTAATTGTGCATTGAGTGAAAAAGAACTTTCTCCGATTAGTTTTAAATGTGCCACATACTAACTTCATGGAGTGCCCTCTAGTCTTTCTATTATCTGAAAGAGGAAATAACTGATTCACATTAATCCGTTCTAGACCTCTCATGATTTTAAACACCTCTATCATATCCCCCCCTCAGCCATCTCTTCTCCAAGCTGAAAAGTCCTAACCTCTTTAGTCTTTCCTCATAGGGGAGCTGTTCCATTCCCTTTATCGTGTAATTAGGTTGCTTAAATATTTCTTTAGCTCTCCCTTTTGCTGTGTATTCAGGTACTGCAGAAAACCTGAAATTACTAAAGTGAAAAGCAGTATACATCCAAAATAAGAGTAATAAACATGCTAATTAATAGCAAAGATATTCATTACCAAGGAAGTGCATTCAAAGCAAATATCAGCAATTTCTTATTACCAATGCAATATTGCATTTACCCAGTGTTCCGATGGCAGTAAATTATTTTATTTTCACAGTAAAATGTTATTGGCGGATGCACTTGCTCCTGGAAGCATAAATAAATCCAGAGGCATAATAGTGTCAGTGGGTGAGAATCAAGATTGTGCAAATCGGGGGAGAGGCAGAGGAGGAAGAGCACTAGTACACACAAACCTTAAGTTTGTTTATGTTCTGTTTCTATGTTTTCTAAAAGTCTCTCTCCCTATTTTGCTACCATGGTTACTTTTCTTAATATTCTCCACATTATTGCTGCTGTTCAATGTAAAGCTGTTCCACATGTTGGGTACAGATTCCTCTATATACTGCATTTTGAAATGGGGCTGTGTATATCTTCAGCCACGTGGCTTAGATTCCATTCACTCGATATGATAAATTGTTTCCTGAAAAGAAAAATGGCTTTGTGATAATCCAAGGACAACTTTATTCAGAAAAAAAAAATGATGAGTTTGGCCCAGACCAGTATTTTAGGGAAGAATTTTTCTTTTAATGAAGACACCCCAGACACACATTTCAAATATAGGGCCTTTTTCATAAAGGATTGTTTCCCCATTCTGTGCCAATACCAATAAAAAGATCTTTATTGAATAAAGCCCATAATCTGAGAAAAATCAGCCTTCATCCGTTCTTAGGCTTTTAAAAAGTTGAAATCTAACCCACAGGAAAATCAGTTTATTGCCTTTTTTTAAAGTTGTCCACTCAGTGATAAGTATGATAATGTAAGGGCATCCTAGGCCATCGGTCTTCTACCTTACTCATGCACATACATGCCATTAACAAAATACAGACAAACTGTTATAGGTCGAAGGCCACATCTTTATTTAATATAGTATCTCAGCTACCTACTGCACACATTCATTTAGCACACACACACCCCACCCCAGTCTGTCCGAATAGTTTATCCGCCATTTCCCAGCAGGATACCCTACGTCTTTGTAACCCAACCTGTGAGCAAGAATAATCACTGGGAACCCACCACAGGCAACAAGAAGCTCACAGTTGATGGGGCTGTACCCAGACCTCCCACTGATAATACCATCACTGACAAACACAGCACTAAACCTCACTTGCACAATATCTAACAGTTCAGGTACCACTAACTGTAACACAACAAAGAACAAATCAGTGCAGTACAGTATAAAAGTAAAAAAGGGTGAGTGGGTGGGTGGAAGAACCCAGACAATGGTAAAAGAAAGGAATGGACTCCCCTCCCCACTCTCTTATACTCCTCAGGAACTCCCCCTATTCCTGAGCCCATGCACTCCCAAGCAAACCAGCAAGCCAAAGTAATGCTGAATGACTTGAAAGTGCACAAGAACCTACTAAATGTCCTCTCCATCCCCAGTCACCCCCCCCCCCCCAACCAGCCAGAATTCCCACTGTGGCTATGACAGGATGGGGAGGCAAGAGGAAGGTTCTGGATCAGCCTCTGGCCAAGGGCCCACATTATCTCGGGCTGCCCAGGACTAACCTGGGTGGCCATTCCAACTGAAATGTCACCAACCCAGTGACAGGAAAACATACTACAATGAAATAAAATACCAGACTACATTCCTGCATTGCATTCAACCCTACTTGATGAACTTTATCAACAATGTATTGAAATCCATTCTGCTATCAAGTTTATTCAACTCTGTTCCAGTTCATATGTTTACCAAGGGAAATTGTCCAGAATAAACTATACATCATTTAAAAAAAACACACCAACAAAAGAAGAAACATAACGGTTTTGGAGAAATTTGTAAGAAGATCCTGTAGAGCATAAGAGAAAAGCAGAATGGTTGCCCAGCAAACAGAGGAATCTAGAACAGGCAAACATCAAAACTATGGAATGGCCTGAAGTTACAATTGAGACGGAAGCCAGATTAAAATGAGCCCCAACTTGGAAGTGCCATGGCTTTGATGGAGTGCCCAACTTCTGGCTCATGCAAGTAAATTGTACATTACTTCCGCATGTTAAATGTATGCATGTATATTTAAAAACATAGGTGGGTAAAGTATGCATGTTCAATGCATTGAAATACTGCTTTCAATGCATTGCTTGTATTCATGCATTGGCCTGCATATCCATAATATATCGGGCTTGGAGTGTGTCCGTCAGTGATCGCGGATGTTCCGCAGCCTGCCGATAGATGGCGATATAATATTTATTTATTTATTTTTATTTAAAATCTTTTCTATACCATTGTTAAGTTAATTCACCATCGCAACGGTTCACAAAAAGGCACAAATAGTATTAAAAGTTGATTGGTATAGATTACATATTATAGATGTGCCATTAGTGAACGGTAATATGTTTTTCATAATATAAAAAGCTATGTGTTGATTTTGCTTATATATTGGTTGAAAAAACTTCTTTACGGTTCCTATATAAATTTAACACTCTAATATGTATTAGGAGATAGGAAAGAACAATTTTAAAAACTGATTGCTTGGTGCTTACTTATGCGCTCATTTGTTTTCTTCGTTCTCCTTATAAAAAGCCTGTTTAAAAAACCAGGTTTTTAGACTTAGGGCCTCATTTTCCAAGCACTTTACCGTGTGTGAATTGGTATTCAGGGGGCGGAGCATATGTAAAGCGGGAACCTGTTTATCGTGTGCGGCTGATAACTACAACCTCAAATTTGCGCTACGGGCCGAGAGAGAGAGAGAGAGAGAGAGAGAGAGAGAGAGAGAGAGAGAGAGAGAGAGAGAGAGAGAGAGAGAGAGAGAGAGAACCTTACTATAGTGCCTATGCCCTACATAGGTATTTGAATCCCTATGGGAGGGCCACCTACTAACTCGGTGTTGGGATTAGGTATGAGCGTCGGGGGTTGGGGGCCACTTTCGCATTCCACATGAGACCTAAGGACAGAACAGTGGTCTCTAGTGCAGATTTACTGGCCGTCGGAGTGAGGACGCTCACTCCAAGAGGAGATTTGGGCAATGTTCTCTCCACCTAGCATGTTGTTGCCCAGGTAGAGTGTCCATCAAGGTAGGTAGAGAGAACGTTGCCCAAACCACTTCTTGGAGTGAGCGTCCTCACTCCGACGGCCAGCAAATCTGCACTAGAGACCACTGTTCTGTCCGTAGGTCTCATGTGGAATGCGAAAGTGGCCCCCAACCCCCGACGCTCATACCTAATCCCCACCCCGAGTTAGTAGGTGGCCCTCCCATAGGGATTCAAATACCTATGTAGGGCATAGGCACTATAGTAAGGTGCTCTCTCTCTCTCTCTCTCTCTCTCTCTCTCTCTCTCTCTCTCTCTCTCTCTCTCTCTCTCTCTCTCTCTCTCTCTCTCTCTCTCTCTCTCTCTCTCTCTCTCTCTCTCTCTCTCTCTGCCTGAAACAGGCTGTCTGGGACTATCGTGGCGAAAACATCGCTGCACACGATGTTTCCCCACTGCACGAAAGAAGCCTCATTTGCATTGGTAACGCCCCCTAATGTGTTACCAATGCGATATTGGAAAATGAGGCCCTTACTTTGAAAAGTAAAGCTTCTCTGCAATCTAATTTTGAGTGGCATTGAGTTTCCCAGCCCGCCGATAGATGGTGAGAGACAATGTGTGTGTGAGAGAGGGGGGTGACAGAGAGCATGGTTGGTAAGAGGGGGGTAGGGAGGGTGTGAGAGAGAGCATGGGAGGAAAGAGAAAGTGGGTGGACCCGATCCATGCCGTTGACAGAGAATGTGTGTCGGGGAGGGTAAGAGAGAGCAGGAGGGTGTGAGAGAGAACATTGGGGGGGGGGGGGGAGGTTTGCCGGTGAGAGGGAATGTGTATGTGAGAGAGGGGGGTGACAGAGAGCATGGTTGGTGAGAGGTGGGTGGGGAGGGTGTGAGAGAGAGCATGGGAGGTAATAGAGGGTGGGTGGGGGGATGCTAGAGTGGGTTTCAGAGACAGGGAGCCTATATGAGGGGAGGTGTGTGTGTATGAGAGGGGGGGATGTGACAGAGAGCATGGTTGGTGAGCAGGGAGTGGGGAGGGTGTGAGAGAGAGCATGGGGGGTGCCGGTGAGAGAGAATGTGTGTGAGAGGGGGTGGGGAGGGTGTGAGAGAGAGCATGGGGAGATGCCGATGAGAGAAAATGTGTATGTGAGAGAGGAGGGTGACAGAGAGCATGGTTGGTGAGGGGGGGTGGGGAGGGTGTGAGAGAGAGCATGGGAGGTAAGAGAGGGTGGGTGGGGGGATGCTTGAGTGTGGGTTTCAGAGAGAGGGAGCCTATATGAGGGGAGGGAGATGCCGGTGAGAGAGAATGTGTGTGTGTGAGAGAGGAGAGGGGGTGTGGGGGAGTGCGAGAGACAGCTTGGTTTGTAAAAGGGGGAGTTTGCAGGATACTTGACTGTGGTTTTCAGAGAGGGATCCTATATGAGGGGATGTGAGGTTAGATGGCTCCCAGTAAACTTTAGGATTCTCCATAAATCACTTACAATCATTCACAAAAGCATACACCATCAGACCCTCTTGACCTGCTACATCCTCTCAAACTTCACTCTATGACCAGACCCTTAAGGGAAGCTTACAAAGGATCCTTACACGTTCCTCCAATCAAAGCGGTGCACCAATCAAACATCAGAGACCGGGCATTCTCAACAATAGGTCCCTCCATCTGGAACACCATGCCACCGGACCTCAGGCAGGAAACCTGTCTCCTAACTTTTAAAAAGAAACTCAGGACATGGCTTTTCTGTCGAGCCTTTCCCTGTTCCTAAGCCAATAGCTTGACTTAGAATTGTTCCCAACTCTACTGTGATTAAACAAGCACTAAGTACTCATATACGTTATAACATGGTGGGCTCCTTTTGCCTCCCTCCCACACCATCTCCTGTAAAAAATTATCTCTGTTCTCCCCTCTTTATTTCCTATCCCCAGTTTTTGCGCCCCTGTTACAATGTAACTTTTTGCTTCTTCAATCTATGTCTCTTGTTATTTGGTTATGGTTAACCGCTTTGTTCGATGTAAACCGAGTTGATTTGATTTGTATTAAGAAAGTCGGTATATAAAAGCCTTAAATAATAATAATAATAATAATAATAATAATAATAATGTGTGTGTGTGCCAGAGAGTGAGGGGGCCTGTATGATGGTGTGTGTATGTGGAAGGGACACGCTTACAGTGAATTTCTAGGGAAATTCTGCTCAAAACAAGAGCAGATGTGCCAATAAAAAGGCTCGCCGCCCGGGCATAGAATGGGTACAGTCGCTAGTATGTGTATGTTGTGGGGTAAACATTTGCGCATATTATAAAATACTGTGGCAAAACTAGGTGTGGCCACATACATGCATATATGCCGCTGCTCGCAATTCTTGTAATGTTATCCTCAGAGGGCCCAGGCAGTATTCCTCCTCACTACACTCCTGACGGAAGAGATAAGGGAAGAGAGATGAATGCCATTGTGGAATCAAAGATTTAGCTCCGGTATTTAGAGTGCAATCCGTGTCTTATCGAGGAGTCCCCTAGCACAAGGGCTACACATATGTGGCCTGAATCCCTCAGTCCGACACTACAAGCCCATAGTTCCATTTCCTGGGATATAATGCCTCTTGAGCTAGCCATCCCCTTGTGCCTTTCTCTCACTTAGGAGAGCTGAGATTGGTTGACTTTTGCTTTATAACCTGGCCATTTTGTAGATTAAGGCGTGGCTAGAGTCAGTTCTGGACAGATACAGAACAACAAGGATGTTTGCTTTTCCCTCTCTGGTGAGGCTTCCCTGCCTCATCAGGTTTTTCTTTTTGAGGGGCTTCTCCTTTGTGCACACACTGCCAGAGGGTCTCTTGGAGTTTATTTGCAGTAAGGACATCTTTTCTCTGGAACTTCTGTGGGACTCCCACTCCAGGACTGAAGACCCGTGAGCCCATTCACTCCCTGAATGAGGCAAGCACTGTGACAGATTTGGCTGTGTGAGGCGATTGAAGGCTAGAAGAATCCTATTTTTTTTGGAAGGGACTGTGTTTAACTTGCTTCTTTGGGGAAGGTCATCCTTGCTGGCTGTATTCTGAGGACAGGGGCTAAGACCAGTGAGCCTATTCACCCCATGAATGTGGCAAGCACCTGTGACAGCAGAGCCCTGGCTGAGAAGTTTTTTGACTAGGAAAGTATTTTCTCTTTTGTTGTGACTTTTCAATTAGAGGAGTCACCATTTCAAAACAACTAAAGGAATCAAGTAAGATCATGGAGACCCCGTTCGGATCTCCATCCAAGGGACCAGGATAGAGGTCTGGGTAATCAGTGAGAATCTAGAGATTGAGGTAGGGCTATTTTGGTAATGCTAGAAGGGGACCCCTGACATAGAAATCCTGGGTAAGCCATTGGGAAAGCTTTGAGTGCACAATTAACACCACCAATTGAGAAGCTCAACCAGGCTGCTAAAGAAAAGGACACCTACCCAAGATGAGACATCCTATCTGTAATAAATTTAGCTGTAACTGCACACTTATTTAAAGATGGACTTTAATTTGACTTTTATCAATCAATAAATTGGTCCTTCCTGTTTGTTACAGCAACCTCCTCTAGGAGTTGCCACAGCTTTCAACACACACAAGGGTTAAATCATAGCACTGACTGGGCCATAGACGAGAGTCTCCCCCAAAGAAAGAATCTACCGCTTGGGAGAGAGAGTGCAAGGCATAGGAGAAACGCTAGCTGGCTGAAGTACAATAAAATAGTTTGTGTGCCCTGGGACATTAAACACCCCTCTTGCAAACAAAATACAGTTGCACGCTCCTGAGCCATGCTCGCAGCTTCCCTTGTACAATGAAAAAGCATGTAAGTAAAACACAGTTATTTACAAGCACATACCTGAGTGAGTCTCTATTTACATTTCTCTAGTTTATCTGCTTCTGTCACCCACATATTTTATGGCTCCTCTGTTAGGCCTTCTAACATTTCCTGAAATTCCTCCTCTTCATTCACAGGAAAGTCCTCTATTACCTGTCTTTCTCCTTCTTTTCCAGTTCTTAGACTACAAACCTCCCCCCTGCATCTGGGGAGTTTGAAGCTCCCACAGAGTTCACTTGGTCTATCACCTTCCAGAGGCATCTGGAAGATGTAATCCATCATCTAGTACTCTTACTTGTTCTGGGTTTTCATGGCCTGTAGTATGCTTTCACTATTGGTCCTTAGTAATCTTTCTGGGAGCTTCTCTCAGCCCAAGCAAGACATTTCCTCACCACAGTTACATAAAAACAAGGTACATGGAATAGCAGAAGGAAAAGAAGGAATGTGGCTTTAATGAGGATACTTTTGGGAATTGAGACTATAATAGAGTTAGGACTCCACCCAGCTGGAAGCAAACCTGGAATAAGGTACAGTTAGCATACCAGGGAAGCATAGAGCACTACAAGGGGGAAAAGGAAATGGAGACAGGAAGTGATGCCACTGTAGCCAAGCGATTGCTGGGAACATAATTCCAAAAGGATAGAAGCTGCTGTAACAAGTGTGGCCATTAAGGGTATGTTTAAGCAGAAAGGAAAGTACCTTGGAAAAGCTGGAGAAGGCAGCCAATGTAAGGCAGCTAGAAGGCTGCCAAGAGAGGCAGTGACCTGAAAGGAGCCCAGATAAGATGAAGGCTACCACCTATGTGGGGATATCCTTGGAAGCAGGCTGAGTCTACTGCTGCATGTATCAACCTGGACGAAATGCTGTAGGTAGGCATTTGGTTCTCATCTCTAATCGGACTTAAGTAAACTTCATATGAGATGCCTGATTGTACTGTATAAAGGACCCTGGTAGCAGGGAATGGAACTGAGTTGCGTGTGGAAGAAGAGGCAATAGGAAGATATAAAGGGATTGTTTTATTTCAAATATTTGATTAGGCAGCTATTTAGGGTTTGGAGGGATCTGGAATAGACCAGGGCAGGTGAGGAGAAGTAATCTGTCTCATCACAAATGATTTTCCTCAGGAGTACTTTCTTGAGGTCAGTGAAAAGTCAGAGATTCATTAAGCGATGGGATCAATATGCAGTAAATGCCTTAGAAGGTGCTAGCATTGGCAGTCAGTATCTCAGACAGTGTCTGGGCCAGTTTAGAGTCTTCATGAGGAAATGCATAACTAAATGCAGCGGTTACTAGAGAAAAACAAGGAGCAACAGAGAATGAGCATGCCAAAGACTGACATGAAAAGTATGATGTCAATGTTTCCAGTAGTGCCAACATTAGTGTTGTAATAGCATCAAGAACAACATGAGGGTCATCTGTTGCTTGCTTGTCCTCCTGGCATATTATGTAGCACACTATGAACCTGTTTACCAGCATGTTGTCAAAGAGACAATACACACTTTCATATCAGCATACAGTTTGTTGTTCCCTTTGAAAAATCATTTCTGGTTTTCCCTAGGAAAAAGCAACAGATTGAGATGATGAGAGTGCAAGCCAGAAAATATAAACAGTTTTATAAATGCACTCTTGCCAGAATTGTGTGAGCTACCTTGTTAATTAAAGGCAATATTATTAAGCCCCAATCAACAGAGTAAGTTGTGCAAGGCATCTCTCAAATGTGGAAGTAAAAAGAGTTAATAAGATAGTAAAATAATTTACTTGCATTGACAAGGATTATCCTCAGAGCAATAACACTAAAATACATGAAGTTATGCAAGAAAAGGTTACCCAGAATTGGAAATGATGCAAATATGTGCAATATCTAGAGCTTGTTGGCCTGGCAGGTGGACACAATGACTGTGAGTGAGTAATCCCTCACTCATAGATATTTGCAGGAAATATGACGTAAATCTGCACTAAAAAAAATACTATGGCTGGTACAAAGTCTCATCCCCAAGCCATAATAAGAATGGCTCATCAGAATATCCTAGCAAGTGTTATCATGTTAAGACGTTTGTGAATAACAGAACACGATATTGTTTTTTGATTTGGGGCCAGTAGTTGCTCATATTCAATCAAATCTAGCTATAGTAGGAACTAAGTATAAAATATTCCCTTCCTATATGATAAATGATGTGAAAATACCAGGTTTGTTGGGCTGGTACAGGTATTCCTCATGCTTTTATTTCCCATTATGTGTTAATTTCTTTAAAATATGGAGTCTTCTGCATCATGGAAATTAAGATTTTCTTTTTTTTTTTTTTTTAGCAACCCAGTTCAAATGTGAGTTGGGTTTTAAAAAAATCAGAATTTATTCAGAATTATTTGAATCCACAGTAGTTGAGTGAATGCATTTGTGCATATATATGTTAAATCTGAGAGGTCAGTATGTGGTCCTTTGACTATCTGACTGTACTTTGTGCCTTCTTAATATAAGAATGCAAGCAAACTTACCAAAGCTTCAATTGTCACAGGAAAAATATGTGAAGCATTACTCTGAGTGTAGCTCATGAAGAGCGCTGTAGGGAGAGGCAAGAGAGAAGTGAGGTGCTCCAGCATGAAGGCATGTGTAGGTGACTGTGAGTGGAAATAGAAAAGGGGCTGATATAGTGACTTGAGAAGTGAGGTTATATGAATGTAGTGAACGATAAGTTGGCAAAAGATAAGTTGCACAGCTGAATTTTGGATAGACTATGGTGGAGACAGTTCACTGGGAGACGTGTGAGGAGCAGGTTGCAATAGACTGTGGGAGGTGATAAAAGAGGGGGAAAAGGTTCTGGAAAGGAAAGATATATTTTGGTGATGTTATAAAGAAAGAAATGGCACATTTTAGCATTGTGTTGGATATATGCAGAGAAGGAGAGAGAGTGGAGTAGAAGCTTGAGGGGACTAATTGGATGACAGTGTTATCCAAGAAATAGAGAAAGGGGGAAGTGATTTTTTTTTTTTTGGGGGGGGGGGAATAAGGAGTTCTGTCTTGGCTGTGTTGAAATTAAGGTGGCAGTGGGACATCCAGGCAGCAATGTCAGACAAGCAGGCTGAGAACTAGGACTGGATTATTGATGACATTTCTGGTATAGAGATGTAGATCTTTGAAAACCATGGTGGGAGATCACTGCAATAAGGGGCAGATTTTAAAAGGCCCGCCCGCGCCAGCGCACCTATTTTGCATAGGCCGCAGGCGCGCGTAAAGCCCTGGGACGCGCGTAAGTCCCGGGGCTTTCGAAAAGGGGCGGGAGGGGGCGTGTCCGGGGCGTTCCCGAAATGATGCAATGTTTCGGGGGCGGGCCCGGAGGCATTGTCGAGGCCTCCGGACCAGCCCCCGGGACCGGAGGACGGAGCAGGGCTGCTGGCCGGCGCGCGCAAAGTTACTCCTGCTGAAAGCAGGCGTAACTTTGCCGACAAAGGTAAGGGGGGGGGGGGGTTAGATAGGGCCGGGGGGGGATGGGTTAGGTAGGGGAAGGGGGGGCGAAGGAAAGTTCCCTCTGAGGCCGCTCCGAAATCGGAGCGGCCTCAGAGGGAACGGAGGCAGGCTGCGCGGCTCGGCGCGCGCAGGCTGCCGATTTTGCGCAGCCTTGCGCACGCCGACCACGGATTTTATAAGATACGCGCGGCTACGCGTGTATCTTATAAAATCCAGCGTACATTTGAAGATCTACCTCTAAGGGAATTGGAACAGAAAGAGAAAAGAGCCTAGGACAGAGCCCTGTGGTACACCAATTGTCAGTTACATAAGACATAAAAAAAATGCCATGCTAGGACCGTAAAACCAAGGTCCATTAAATAGTAGGTAGGTCAGGTTGCAAGAACCTGGCAGATCACAGAATGTAGATCTATTTCTTGTTACACCCAGCTAATAATATTTATTAACTTTTCTTACAGGAACTTGCTTATACCTCTTCTTGTAAATCCCATTATGCTAGTCAACTTGACTAGGTCCTGTGGCAACAGATTCCACAACTTGATTGTGCCCTGAGTGAAAATGTACTTTCTACGATTCTTTTTAAATCTACAGATTATTCATGGACTGTCCCTTTGTTTTAGCTTTATTTGAAAAGGTAAATCAATTTCCTTTATTACCTGTTCCTCCCTACTCTTGATTTTATAAACTCCTATCATGTCCCCTCTGAGCCATCTCTTTTCAGAGATGGCTCAGAGGGGACATAGCCTCTCATCACAAGGGATCCATTCAATCTCTGTTATCATTTTCGTTTCCCTCCTCTGTATCTTTTGTATTTAAGAACATAAGAACATAAGAAATTGCCATGATGGGTCAGACTAAGGGTCCATCAAGCCCAGCATCCTGTTTCCAACAGAGGCCAAACCAGGCCACAAGAACCTTGCAATTATCCAAACACTAAGAAGATCCCATGCTACTGATGCAATTAATAGCAGTGGCTATTCCCTAAGTAAACTTGACCTTTTTGTAGATAGACAACCAGAACTGCACAGAGTGCTCAAGGTACAGTCGCATGACAGATCGATACAGAGGCAATATGATTTTTCCCATTTCATTCTCCATTCCTTTTTGGATCACTCCTAACATTCTATTTGCTTTCTTTGACTACCACTGCTACACACTGGGCTGTGGTTGCCAATGTACTGTCCACAAAAACTCCAAAGTTCTTTTCCTGAGTGAGGACTCCCTATAGAGAATCCAGCATGTGTATGTGTAGTTTGGATTATTTTTCCCTAAGTGCTTCAATTTTGCCATTCAGATGTCCAGGCTCCTAAGCATGGTCCTTCTGCTGTATAACATAATGACATTGGCCTTAGGTTGATAGAGGCCATTTTGAAAACCAGGACAGGCGGGACAGAAACAACTAGAGAACATTCCTGCGTATGAGTGGGATAAGATGTGGCTTGGGGATCTGAGGTTGGGGACTTGGAGACCAGCTTTTTTGCTTATTTAATATTTTGCCCTGGTCTACTTTTATTTTTATTCTCCTTTTATTCTCTCTTTTTTTATTTTGCTTTTTTTTTCTGTATGTTTAGTTTTGTTTTGACAAAATGACACAATGTAAAAAATAAATGAAAAAACAAAATGGAAGAAAAAATTGTCGGTGCACATCGCAGTCTCTGAACAAAGTGCTGTGCTCCAAAACAAGAAATAAAATGTACCAAAAATTAAGTTTTAGAAGAAAAAGTCTGAAAGCTGGTGGGTTGTTTAGAGAAGATGGAAACCAAAGCAGAAGAAACGGAATTTAAGATTTGGGGTCAGCTACATTAACAGTTTCTATTTGGTCTACATTTGGAAAAAAAATGGAGACTGGAGACTATGATTAAGATAAAAAAAAATCATATGGATCCTTTATGTCTGAGGATTGAGATGAACAATTTTCTATGAAGGCAAATCTCAACAATTGAGAGAACAGAATGTCTGGGTTTGGTGGTGTCAAGCTCTGAAATGAACTTACCACCTTGTAGTAAGCTGACAGTCTGTCTCACCATTCTGGTCAGGGGAATAATAGTATTCCCTCACTGCTATACTCTTCCTGATCATGCATGGAATTTCTATCCATAGAGATTTCAGAGTATAGTCTGTTTCATGCAGAACTTTAATCCTACTTGACTCTTTATACTTTTTAAAATATTGTGCCACCCAATCACCAGTCTGCTCTGACATTTCAATATATGTTTTACCCCAATATCACAATGTCCAAGTCTCTAAGATACTTATGTTTTGTCTATATCTTCATTCAGTGCCATATACTAACTTTCCAATCTTTTTTTCAGAACTGGCAGTTCCTCAATGTCTAATGAATGTAAAACCTTCCACCCTGCATAATCTTCTCATGCACACGTTGATACTGTGGATTTCAACCTGCCTCCAGATTTCTGCACATTGATCTGGGAACATTTAAGAGAATGCTACCTTGCAGATCTGAATTTCACCATCCTATCTACAAGCCTTAATTCCACCCACAGAACCTCTCCCAGTATAGCGTCCAAATCATTGGTAACCAAATATACTTCAACAGTAGGCCTCTATATCCAACACTCATCTAAAATCCTACCTAGGTGGTTTGTGATGACTGTTACCTTATCACCAGGTAAGCAAGTTACCATGTGATTCTCTGAGCTACCTGTAATATAGCTGTCTACATTTCTAATTATTGAATCACAGCTGCTTGGCCATACATCCTCAATGTGAAAGAATAACACATTGCCTGAAAGCTATGGGATCATATCCTACATTTCATGTCAATATTTTCCTTCCAAAGATTCTGTTCCTTTAAAGATTCAGAAGGACTAGCAGAGTCTCCAGAAACATTACTCATTCACTGAGAGCTAAGAGCTCTCTTGTCATCAGTTGCAAACATAAGACCACTCCCCAATAGGAAGATAATCATTAGGAATGTGCAAAGGCAACATTTTTGTTTTGGTTTGTTAATTTATTTCTTAGTTTACCTCCATTAGTTTGGTTCATTTCAAACAAAAAAAAAAGTTTATTAATTTTATCAGTTCATTCAAATACCATAAAAGTCAATAGGGGATGCACTGTAGCCTGTTTTTGGCTCCAAAATGTGGGTTTTCTCATTAATTCATAAGAACATAAGAACATAAGAAATTGCCATGCTGGGTCAGACCACGGGTCAATCAAGCCCAGCATCCTGTTTCCAACAGAGGCCAAACCAGGCCACAAGAACCTGACAATTACTCAAACACTAAGACGATCCCATGCCACTGATGCAATTAATAGCAGTGGCTATTCCCTAAGTAAATTTCATTAATAGCCTTTAATGGACTTCTCCTTCAAGAACTTATCCAAACCTTTTTTGAACCCAGCTACACTAACTGCACTAACCACATCCTCTGGCAACAAATTACGAGCTTTATTGTGTGGTGAGTGAAAAAGAATTTTCTCCGATTAGTTTTAAATGTGCTACTTGCTAACTTCATGGAATGCCCCCTAGTCTTTCTATTATTCGAAAGTGTAAATAACTGATTCACATCTACTTGTTCAAGACCTCTCATGATCTTAAAGACCTCTATCATATCCCCCCTCAGCCATCTCTTCTCCAACCTGAACAGCTCTAACCTCTTCAACCTTTCCTCATAGGGGAGCTGTTCCATCCCCTTTATCATTCTGGTTGCCCTTCTTTGTACCTTCTCCATCACAACTATATCTTTTTTGAGATGTGGCGACCAGAATTGTACATAGTATTCAAGGTGCGGTCTGACCATGGAGTGATACAGAGGCATTATGACATTTTCCGTTTTATTAACCATTCCCTTCCTAATAATTCCTAACATTCTGTTTGCTTTTTTGACTGCTGCAGCACACTGAGCTGACAATTTTAAAGTATTATCCACTATGATGCCTAGATCTTTTTCCTGGGTGGTAGCTCCTAATATGGAACCTAATATTGTATAACTACAGCAAGGGTTATTTTTCCCTATATGCAACACCTTGCACTTGTCCACATTAAATTTCATCTGCCATTTGGATGCCCAATTTTCCAGTCTTGCAAGGTCTTCCTGTAAATAACCAATTCACATTTATCCATTCAAGTCCTTTCATGATTTTGTAGATCTCTCTCTCTCTCTCTCTCTCTCTCTTTCATAGGAATTATTGTAGTGTGTGCTAAGTTTTCTGCACAATGTGATACTTCTAATGTAAAACGGTAAGTTACCATGTGCTGTGGTAATTCAAAAATGTCCCTAAACACACCCCTTTTTCTTAACACAGACATTATTAACACATTTTGATGAACTAGGGGATAGTTTGGAAGTACCATAAGAAATCATGTGTAACAGCTGCTATTAACAATCTGGAGTAAGTTTGTTTTGCCTTTTTACTTATTCTTGATAAGATCTAATCAGCCATTATCATCTTCATCACACCAGGATCCTTCCAATGTGAATAAAATGCATACCTTTAGTCCTGTTTATTATTTGGAGAGATCTTTTAGTTAGGTGAAGGTGGATTCATTAGATTGAATGGAATTTATTGCAATAAGTCAGAGCCTAATTGTCTGCAAGTGAATACAAGGCATTAGGCTGTGATTGTGCAGATGAAGGACTGAGTACAGAGTTCTCAATTTAATAGGCTTATTACATTAATGACAGTGTGATTTCTAAAATGTTGATTTAGGTATTTCCTGTCCTAATGTATGTGTAGGTAGTGTGATAGTTTTAATTATGCCATAGATTAGACCCTTCAAGCTAGAAATTAACCTGTTGTGACTACCATGTCTGTGCAAAACCAATTGAGTTTAAGGCATATTGCTTGTGTACATTTCAATGAAAAAATAAAATCTAGATGTTTCTGTAATTTAGTTCTCAGCTATAATTAGAACCACTAGCAGTAGTTTTTAGCTAGTTTTTTCTTTGCATTCTTCACCTAAGAAAATCAGATATAAATAGTATTTTACCACTGCTGCGTGGCATGCCACAAGGGATTTGTTTATATTTTCTTTTCTGGCTATAAAATGGCCTTGTGGCACAAGCCAGGCATATGCACTGGCATGCTGCCCGGTATCTTAGCTTTATTTCTGTATCATCAAAAAAATACCAGGAAAAAATGTATATCCCCTGCAATGCTCCAAACTCCATAATCAAATGTAAGCAAAGCTATGTGCTGCAGATCAATACTCAAATATTTTTATTTTAAAGGGCTTTTATTACAGAAGATGGAAAACCTAGTTAGATGATTCTACCAACTAAAAAATGATTTTCTAGCCAAAAATCTACGTTCTTTTATTTTTCTGCTGAAACTGATTTGGCAATTCAGTTCAATGTCCTGTTGGTTAGCACTGAGAGCTAGAAAACTAGACACATGAATATGATCCTAGTCTCATTCTCACACTGTTCCTCAAAAGATTGAGAGTTCTCCCTCCTTACCCCACTGGAACTCAAAACTCCATGGTGAGAGTGAGATTACGCTGTTAAAGAGAAACCTAGCATTTTTTTTGTAACTTATGTTTATTGAATTTTTAAGAACATGTAACATAACATAACACAGTTACTCATGATGCTACAACCGTTACATAGTACATCTGCGCAACCGAAATACCCTTCAATACCATAGCCCACATTTGGTCAGCGTTTATCAAGCACCCTGATCGGTTAGAGACATGGTTAGAAACACAATTATACGGTTGGAAACACCAGTGCAACAGAACAGAACAGCCATAATACCCGATTTCCCCTGCCCTACCTCCCCCCACCCTCCTTCCCCCCCTCGGATCGGTGTGTTTGCAATAGGGATAGAGTAATGTGCCAGAATGTATCTAAGCCTGAGGATGGACATGTCAGAAAATATCAGGATAAATAGGAGTAGAAGAACAAAGTCACAAACCCTTATAAAGGCATAAACACTTATAAAGGTAAGACCCATCAGCCCTTAGCTCAGTTTATCGGTAATTACAATCCATGACCTTGACCCCATTCAAGTGACAATACTGGGCTGTAAGTAAATCTCCAGCGGGTGCCATATCTTTCCCATGAGCTTCATTTTTGTGGGTGAGGCCGCTTGCGCACATGCACGTTCCAAAGTAAACAGTTTGATCAAAGTCCTAAACCACAGTTCATGTTGTGGGGCTTCCGTCGATGTCCAACAAGCTAAGATGGCCTTCTTCCCAGTCAAGCTCGCTCTATGGATAAATTGCAGCCCCATTTTTCCCAGACCTGGACCATGGGTGCTGTCTACCCCAAATAACCAGAGGAGTGGATCATCAGGGAGATTCAAAGCAAGCAGAGAGCTACAGGTGCCTATCAACTCCCTCCAAAAAAGAGAGATCTCTCTACAAGTCCAGAAATGATGTACAAAGTTTCCCGTCTCCGCCTTGCACTTTGGACAGACCGGCGAATCCGTTATGCGAGCCAAAAAAGCTCTATCAGAGGCCATATAGTACCTTCTCAGAAACTTAAATTGAATCTCCCTGTATAAAACATTCTCCGACCAGTCATGAATCCGCTCAAAACATTTCAAATATTCCTGGCTCGTGAGAGTAAACTCAGACCATCTGGACCACTGTTGCCAACTATGAAATGTGGTGTCTATCGGAAGGTTTAATAATAAAGCTTTAGTAAAGACAGCAACAGTAGCCCTTTGTGATTTATGAACTGGGAGAACCTTGTGTACCACCCCAAAGGAAGTAGATCCCCCCAGGAGCATCTTATGCGTATGAAAAAACCCTCGCGGTTGTCTATAAGCGAAGTGATCAAGAGGGGATATACCAAAAATGTGTTGCAGTTCAGGAAAAGAATATAGTTGACTTTTGTCCAAGGTCATACATTGATATAACCATACAAGGCCTTTCTCCTTCCATTTATGAAAAGTGGAGGTGGTCATGGCTGGTGGAAACAGAGGATTACCGCAAATAGGCAAGAATAGAGTAAGCCGCGTTGGGGACTGTGTGCACAAATAAGCCCAGGCCTTACGGCAAGCCCTCAAGAGCGGTTGTGTCACTAAACTTTTGGGCAATTGGGCTCTGGGGAGTTGAATTAGAGGGTTTAAGGTGTGCTGGTTCCACCAAGTGCGAATAAGCTGAAGGGGAGTGTAATGAGACGTATCCCCCAAAACGTCTTTGACATGGTGCAGGATGCATGCTAGATTATACCTACTCAAATTAGGGCACCCCAGGCCCCCCTTAGTGGCAGGTTGGGTAAGAATTGTGAATGAGAGACGGGCCCTGCGCCCGCTCCAAATAAACCTCTGAAATAGTGCATTGGCCCCCTTACACTCCCTACCCGTTAGCCAAAGGGGTGACATCTGCAAGACATAGAGCCATCTTGGTAGTATCATCATTTTAATGAGTTGGATATGGCCCGAGATTGATAAAGGCAGCCCTTGCCATTTCTTAAGTAATAAAGACGTCTTTTCCATGAGAGGATCAACATTTAGGCTATGAAAAACCCGGATATCCGAAGGAATCCGGATGCCCAGATTTTTCATGAATGTGGACACCCATTTGAGAGGGAAGGGGCCCTGCCATTGTGGTTGTACACGTCCCCCAACATCTAGGGCTTCCGATTTATCTTTATTAATACGAAGCCCAGCAAATGCCCCATAGCTCTCCAATATGCCCAATAAAGAATGCAAAGAATGTTGGGGATTCATGAGATAAATTAGTATGTCATCCGCAAATGCTGCTATCGAAAACACTTGGGGGTCTGTGCCATAGCCTCGAATAAGCGGTGAGGCCGCGATTTTTCTAAGAAGGGGATCTATGGCCAGAATATACAGAAGAGGGGAAAGAGGACATCCCTGCCTTACTCCTCGCTGAATGAGCACCTCCCCTGATTTAGCACCATTAACTATGATATGGGATTTGGGTTGGGCATACAGCATACGGATATAGGCCAAAAAGTTTCCCTCAAACCCATATCTGTGCAGCACCGAGAAAAGATAGGGCCAGGAGACCCTATCAAAGGCCTTCTCCGAATCTAGCCCTATTGCTAGGGCAGGAGACCCTTGGGTAAGGGAGGAAGCCATAGCAGTCAACAGTTTGAGGATGTGTGTACAGGCTGGCCTATTTTTAACAAACCCAACCTGATGTACAGAAATAAGGTGCGGCAATAACAAGCTCAATCTGTTAGCCAAAAGCTTTGCCAATAACTTCAGGTCACAATTTAGCAACGAAATGGGGCGGTAAGACGCTGGGTATAGGGGATCCTTACCCGGTTTGGGGAGTACAGTAATATGGGCAGTGTTAAAGAGACGGGGAAAAACCCCCTTGGTGACGGCATCATTGAAAAAGTCTGTCAGGTGGTCGGCGAGTTGGTGTTGTAAAACCTTATAGAAATCAAAAGAAAAGCCATCCGGGCCAGGCGCCTTACCCATTTTACTCGTGGAAATAGCGGTTAGCACCTCTAGAGGGATAATAGGTCTATTAAGGAATGCTGATTGTGCCTTAGTCAAACTGGGTAGGTAAAGACCCTCAAAAAATGAGTCCTCTTCCCTCGCCCCCCCCTTCACATCGTCAGTATATAACTGAGCATAAAACTGGCGGAACACGTCACAAATATCCTTACGATTCGTAACCGTTGTACCTGACCGTGTTCTCATGGCCGGTATAAAGGTCTTACCCCTATGGGCCCGGACTAGGTTCGCTAAATGTTTCCCAGCTTTATTGCCATACCTGAAAAAATTCCGCTCCGCCACTTGGAACGCCCTCTGCGCCCGCTGATGTAATACGCAATTCAAATCCCTCAGAACCGCAAAGTAAGCCCTCTGAGAAGATGGGGTAGGGTGAGAAGTAAACTCCCGTTTTAGGCTACCCAGTTTGGCTTCTAAATCGAGAATTCTTTTATGGAGTTTTTTTGAGCGGGCAGCCACAAATGAGATGATGTCACCTCGTAAAACAGCTTTAGCAGTTTCCCAGAATAATTCCGGGTTCGAGGTGTGTTGACCATTGTTTTTGGCAAATTCCGTCCATTTCTGTTGCAGAAAAGTTTTAAAGGACAGATCGGAGCTGAGAAAACCTGGGAATCTCCACAACCTCTCCCCCCTATCTAGACCATGAAGGTGTAAATCGATCCAAATCATCGCATGGTCCGATACCCCCTGCTGACCAATCACAGCATCTGACACCAAATGAAACCCCTCTCTCGGTATTAAGATATAGTCGATACGAGAGAGGGAGGCATGGGCCCTAGAAATATGCGTAAAATCTTTCTCCGTCGGATGTAACGTGCGCCATGCATCCAAGAGAGAAAACTCAGAGCACAAGAAGGGAACACCCTTCCCCCTCCTACTAGGGACCACTGAACCGTGGGGGGTTTTATCTATACTTGGGTCAGCTGGTAAGTTGAAATCTCCCGCCAAAATCACGTAGCCCCTAGCGTGTTCAACAAGCTGCCCCAAAACAAAGGTGATAAAGGAATGGGAGTAAGCATTTGGCGCATAAATGCAGCAGACAGTTACTTCCCGACCATTGAGGAAACCAGTTACGAGAAGAAACCTGCCTTCCTCATCCCTCACTATATTAGAGGCAGTAAAGGAAGCCGTCTTGTTGATCAAAATGGCAACCCCACCTTTTTTCCCCAGCGCTGAGTTGAAATAGCATTCTCCCACCCAATCCCTCTTGAGCTTTCTGCTCTCAATGGCAGTAAGATGGGTTTCCTGTATACAGGCCACCGTTGGCTTATGTGACTTGAGTTGTTGAAGTATTTTGTATCGCTTAACCGGGGATCCCAGCCCATTTACATTCCAAGAGATTATTCTGGTATTATCCACCATCATGCATGGCCCTCTGATTTGATATAGGACGAATAAACCATACTACTGCGCCTGTGAGATGGCCGCCCCCGTCATATCTGCCCTGAAAGAGAAAAAATGTGAATTCCCCACAACCCCATATCCAAATGAGAAAGTCCCAGAAAGATACCACTACTGCGCCATACCCCTCCAATTTGGACCTACCCCCCCCCCCTACTCCTCCCCATGGCACAACCACACTGCAGGATAGATATAGATCTGAACAATTGTACTACATTCACACCGCATCCCCCACTGCCCACCCCCCTCCCTTTCCACACATCCCCCTCCCCCCAACCCCCCCAACTCACACCCCCACCGACCCCCAAACAACCAAAACATAACACTACTATCTGTACTACTACCCCTAACAACAGGGTAGGAGTATTCTTCATAGAGAAGTCCCCACAAAAGGGGAAAGGATCACTTCTGCATGTGATCAGGTGCCCCGTCCCGACTCCCCTCCCAACTCGCTCTGCATAGTACACCCAAAGAGTCGCAGAACAGCAAATACTAAAAAAGAAAATACTAAACAAGTCAGTAATACAAGGGCCAACAGAAGCCTCTGTGACTCAGTAACGCGCATTTGAATGCCTCGCCCAAAATCTGAGCATCGCAGTGCACGGGGCCAGGTATAGGAAAAAGTGAAAAATAAAAGTAAAGCATAAAAAGTACTGGCTAACCCGCAGAGATGTCCAAAAGATACCGCTGAAAAGTCAGCAGAACCCACTCCATGTGTCATTAAATCCCGTGTTGCTGCCGGCTGTGTCAGACTGCTCCCTTCTGCCAGGTGGATCGTAAGGAGTCCTGCTTAATCCGATGCAAATCGAAGCCGGGTTGCCGCAGTCCGCTCCCCTGTGCAAGACAGACCCCTAAATTGCAACGAAGAATGGAGGCACGGCCGCTCGCCACCATGCCCACCAAAAAGGCCGCCGGTCTCTTCTCATGACTTTTGCAGAGTCGTCGTCACAAAGTTTTGAGCCTCCTCCGGGGACTCAAAGAAGGAAATCTTGTTCTCATGCCAGATTTTTAAACGGGCTGGGAACTGCAAGGTGAAGCGGATCTGCTTGTCAAATAACATGGAACAAATGGGGGAAAAGCTCCTCCGGAGGCCGGATACCTTCGCTGAATAGTCCTGGAACAAACGAATCTTTGTGCCATCATAGGCCAGGTCCGGAACTTTACGGTAAGCTTGAAGTAGAGCTTGTTTATGCGCAAAGTTTAGTACTTTTAAGATTACCATCCACGGTCTATTCTCCCCATCTTTACGTTGGCCCAGCCTATGCGCTCTTTCGACTCGGAAGAAGGAGGTAAGCTCTGGCATGTGGAGGGCCTCAGGAAGCCAGCTCTCTAGAAAGGCGCCTAAGTTGCTTTCCACCAGGGATTCCGGGAGACCCATAATTCTGATGTTGGACCTTCTGGCTCTGTTCTCTAGGTCCTCTAATTTGGAGGAGTGCGCTTCGACCAGTTTTTCCAGAGCTGCTATTTTACCCGTGAGCGCAAGAGTATCATCCTCCACTACGCTCACTCGCCCCTCCAGTCGGTCAAAACGGGGATTAATTTCGTCCAGCGCGGTTTTTACATCCGCGATCTGAGTTGAAATGGCCCCCAATCTTGAATCCAATGCCTCCATTAGGATCGCCTTGAAATTTTCAGCAAGATCCGGATCAGGGCCTCTCGTCCCCGGGGTCGACTGGGCCGCCGCCATTTTGGGATCCCCAGCACTTGCCTTATCTTTGTCACGTCTCCCGGATCTGATCGGCATTCCCGCGGGCGAGCGATTCATGTAGTTGGTAATAGACATAGAGAAGCTGAGCAAAAAGGAAAATACTTATTGGGAGGGGTTTTTGTGCCGAATTAATAGCAGTTTTTTGTTAAAACGGAACGAGGCACCCGGAGCTCTCCTGCACACGACCGCCTCCGCTCACCACATCACGTGATCTCGAAACCTAGCATTTAACATATGAGATGCAATAGAATTAATTATGGAGAAAACCTGCATTGCGCTTTCTCTCAAACATAGCAAGTTGCAACAGTATCATAATGCCAATATGTGAAAAGTGAGAGGCATAGTATATGGAAGATAAGAGCACATAATATATCCCCAATGGAAATGAGAACAAGAAAGGGGAAAGGAATGGAAAGGGAGCATTAACAGCAATAAGAAAGGAAAGGTAGGTCCAAAAATGAAAATGTATTCTGACAATACAAAATGCAGAGCTGCTAGAAACAAAAGCCATTGAGAAACAGAAGCTGTTAGGCAAGGATTTAGTGTCAAAATCTTACATTTATATTATGTTACTGTCTGATGCTGGCAGTATGGAGGACTTAATGTATTCCAGCAATGGATGACTGTAAAATAGATAATTTCAAAAGATAGCATGGAGGATGACAAGATTAACAGAGTCCATTCATTCTATTTTAAAAGCAACTATTTTAAGAACATAAGAAGTTACCATACTGGATCAGACTAAGGGGCTAACAAGCCCAGTATCCTGTCTTCAACACTGGCCAATCCAAGTCACAAGTACCTGGCAACTAGGGATGTGAATCGTTTTAGGACGATTAAAATTATCGTCCGATAATTTTAATATCGTCTTAAACCGTTATGGAACACAATACAATACAGATTCTAAAGATTTATCATTATAAATCGTTAGAATCGTGAGCCGGCACACTAAAACCCCCTAAAACCCACCCCCGACCCTTTAAATTAAATCCCCCACCCTCCCGAACCCCCCCCAAATAACTTAAATAACCTGCGGGTCCAGCGGCGGTCCGGAACGGCAGCGGTCCGGAACGGGCTCCTGCTCTGAATCTTGTCGTCTTCAGCCGGCGCCATTTTCCAAAATGGCGCCGAAAAATGGCGGCGGCCATAGACGAAAAAGATTGGACGGCAGGAGGTCCTTCCGGACCCCCGTTGGACTTTTGGCAAGTCTCGTGGGGGTCAGGAGGCCCCCCACAAGCTGGCCAAAAGTTCCTGGAGGTCCAGCGGGGGTCAGGGAGCGATTTCCCGCCGCGAATCGTTTTCGTACGGAAAATGGCGCCGGCAGGAGATCGACTGCAGGAGGTCGTTCAGCGAGGGTTCTGGTGCCTCGCTGAACGACCTCCTGCAGTCGATCTCCTGCCGGCGCCATTTTCCGTACGAAAACGATTCGCGGCGGGAAATCGCTCCCTGACCCCCGCTGGACCTCCAGGAACTTTTGGCCAGCTTGTGGGGGGCCTCCTGACCCCCACGAGACTTGCCAAAAGTCCAGCTGGGGTCCGGAAGGACCTCCTGCCGTCCAATCTTTTTCGTCTATGGCCGCCGCCATTTTTCGGCGCCATTTTGGAAAATGGCGCTGGCTGAAGACGACAAGATTCAGAGCAGGAGCCCGTTCCGGACCGCTGCCGTTCCGGACCGCCGCTGGACCCGCAGGTTATTTAAGTTATTTGGGGGGGGTTCGGGAGGGTGGGGGATTTAATTTAAAGGGTCGGGGGTGGGTTTTAGGGGGTTTTAATGTGCCGGTTTTTCGATTTTTCGATTTTTCACGATTTTTAACGATTTTTCACGATATTTTACCCCCCCAAACAGCAACAATACGATTCCCTCCCCCTCCCAGCCGAAATCGATCGTTAAGACGATCGAGGACACGATTCACATCCCTACTGGCAACTACCTCCCACATGCAAACAACAAAACAAGGCCTGGATTTATCAAAATGTACTAAGTATCACATGTGATAGGAAAAGGGGTGTGTTTTATGGTAATAGGCAGTTTCTTGCAATAAGTGCCAGAGTTGATGTAATTCCTACATACAACCACTGGGGGGACCATGTTTAGGTGAGAGAGAGAGAGAGAGCACACCCAGCCATAATGCCCTCACACTAGATTGGTATTTATAGCTCTATGGGAGGCCCACTTAGTAACTCGAGGTGAGTTTAGGTATTAGTGTATGGGTTAGGGGCCACTTTGACATTCAAAGTAAGACATACGAACAGAACAGTGCTCTCGTGAAGATTTGATGACCTTCGGAGATGAGATTTGTGCAATGTTCTCTCAATCTAGCTCGAATTACTAGGTGGGCCTCCCATAGAGATATAAATATCTCTATGGGAGACCGATGGACGACAGACAGTGGAGTGTAGGCCTGCGCTGTCGGCGCTGAGAGCCCATCGGGGTAAGGCCTTTTAAATTTCTCTTACCCCGACGTCTCCCCCACCGACCACGAGGAGCCCAGCAATGCGAGGCCACTCCAGAAGCCCGTGCCTCTTCTTCCTGGGCTGGCAGAGCCCTCCTCTTCTTCTTCAACTCCACTTCTGGGGCCGGCACAGCTCCTCTTCAGGGACGTTCCTCTTCTAGGGCTGGCAGAGCCCTCCACCACCGCGGCTGGCAGAGTCCCGCCTCCCCTTCAACCAGCAGCCCGGCAGTCAATCCGGCCGAGGGCGCACCGGTGACGACGCTCAGGAGTCACTCCTGGGTTTTAAACCCCAGGAGTCACCACTCCTGGGGTTTAAAACCCAGGCTCCTTCCCGGCAAGGTCCTCTTCACTCCAACCGATGGACGGCAGACAGTGAGGTGTAGGCCTGCAGAGTCGGCGCTGAGAGCCCATCGGGGTAAGATCTTTTAAATTTCTCTTACCCCAACGTCTCCCTTGCCGACCACGAGGAGCCCAGCATCGCGAGGCCTTCCAGAAGCCCGTGCCTCTTCTTCCTGGGCCGGCAGAGCCCTCCTCCTCTTCTTCGGCTCCACTTCTAGGGCCGGCAGAGCCCTCCAACACAGCTCCTCTTCAGGGACCGCTCCTCTTCTGGGGCCGGCAGAGCCTTCCACCACTGCGGCCGGCAGAGTCCCGCCTCCCCTTCGACCGGCAGCCCGGCAGCCAATCCGGCACAGGGCGCACTGATGACGATGCTCAACGGTGACTCCTGGGGTTTAAAACCCAGGCTCCTTCCTGGCGTCGCGCGCCAAAGGCGCGCGTCAAAGGGACATGCCCCTTTGTGCGCCCCTTCGTGCCACACCGTAGTGAAGCTTTAAGAGCTATTCAGCATTTTCACAATCCAGCAGTCATCTAGCCAGCTCCAGCAGTCATACGCTTCAACATCCATCTTGCTTCTCGCAGCTTTTCATTCCAGCTCTCATCCCAGCAGTCCTCAATCTTGGTCCAGCAGCCATCCAGCTGGTCCAATATCTATCCAGCTTATCCAAGAGCTCATCCCAACATTCACTCCAGCATTCATCAAACTTGCTACAGCAGTCATACATTCCAGTCATCCGCTCCAACATCCATCCATCTTGTTCGAACAATCATCACAGCATTAACCAAGCCTGCACCTACAATTAACCATTCCAGGACCCATCCAGCTTGTCCCAGCAATCAATCATTTCAACTGGCATTGAGCCTGTTAAAGCACTCATCCAGAACACTTAAACATTCAATACATTTCTCCTCTGCAAGACAAGTTCACAATGCATCAAGGTTTCTATATTCCTATACTGCACCATAATCACCACAGGCAGGAAAAGCAACTATCCAACCTAGACGTCACATCTACAAAAGTCTCATCCCTATCATGATCTCGCCAATTACCCAACTTCTAGGCCTCGCTCTGTTTTCCTTGACACTATTTAATGCTCAATCCCTCACCAAGAAATCTCTGATTCTCAATGACCATCTACTAGACGCAAAACCAGACATCTGCGCCATCACCGAAACCTGGTTTAAACCAGCAGATACCGCAATAATAAATCAACTACCAACACAGCTCTATGACATCTTTTCCCTTCCCCGACATAAAAAAAGGTGCGGGGGCATTCTTTTAGCAACAAAAAAAGATCTAAGATTCTCACAACACCCAGTAAAATCGGATTCTAAAATAGAAATAGGATTATTTAAATCAACCAAACTACAAATCCTCCTAGTTTACGCCCCACCAAGCCTCCTGGAATCAGATTCCTCCCCCATCGTTGAAATAATTGCAACACACATAAATTTGGACTCCCCAGCTATAATACTAGGAGATTTCAACCTGTACGTAGACAACCCTACACTCTCAACCAATTGTGAGGCCTTGATCACCGCCATGTCAGCCATGGGCTTCAATCAGATTGTCAACAAACCTACCCATAAAGCCGGCCACACACTAGACCTCATCTTCGTAAACTCTGGTATCAATCATCCATCCCACCCAGTATGCAAGCAGGTCCCTTGGTCAGACCAAGCACTAATCTCTACCACTTTCACTCTGACAAATCCAATAACATACTCCCCCCACAACCATCATTTAGCTATAGAAGACCCTGCTCCTCCAATGAACTCAGCAACCAGCTGGCTTTAGAACAACCACGCATAAACCTCTCTGATCCCAATTTAGCCCTCATCTCCTGGAGCAATATCACAGAGGCTATAGCAAATAAACTATGTCCACTTTCTACAAAAAATCTCAACCTGAACGCCTCAAAAAAACAACCCTGTTTCTACAATGATCTTTGACAACTCAAACAGAGCTTAAGACAGGAAGAGAGTATATGGCGCAAAAACCCTAGCGCCAGCACGCTAGCTGCTTATAAACTAGCGCTCCAACACTACAGGAACTCCACATTAAAAACAAAAAGGGATTTCTATGCGCACAAGATCCATGACCTTATCTTTGATGCAAAAGCCCTTTTCACCTACGTATCCAAACTAACACAAACCAACACAGAAGATATTCCTAGCAACCAAGCACAATCCAAAGCTGATGAATTGGCTCTTTTCTTCCATACCAAAATCTCCAACCTCCTAACGTGACTGCCGACTAGAACTTCCTCTCCCACAAGTACATATCATCTCCCAAACAACGGCATCTCTTTTGAATTGTTTGATCCCATCACCAGTTCAGAGATTCAATCGGTACTAAAGAAAATGAAACCTTCCACCCATCCATTCAACCAAATCCCTACTAAACTTCTACTGCTAATTCCCGAAACCATCTCCAAAACATTGGCCAACCTCATAAACTGTTCTCTATTTCAGGGCAACTTCCCTGATGAACTTAAACTGTCCTCTCTCAAACCTCTCCTGAAAAAACAATGACTCACAGGAAAGGGTCGGACAGGTCGGCATGGATACCGTATCAGCGTATCAGCGCTGACATTTTGTGAAATGCACTGAATGCAGCCAATTGCGCTGTCATTCAGTGCTCTCTGTGGATTTTACTGATGAGCCAGCACTATATAAAGAACAGCACGAGGAAAGCCACACATTTTCTTTACAGCGGTGCTGTGGGGAGATGGGGTTGGTGTAAGGAGGCTAGTTAGTAAAGAGAAAGAAAAAGCTAATTATTCTTTATTTTGCTGCAGTGCCAGTGCCAGCTAGTCCTGTTTCTGTTTGTTTCAAGCTGTTTATTTAGGTGACCTGACTGAGATGCTGTGCCAGGGAGAGAAGCAGCTATAGATAGCAATCAGCATTAGGGTGTTGTGGCTGGCTGGGAGAGATATATTTTCATCCATTTTTCATCCATTTTTCATGTGACAAAAATCCCAGCTTTTTTAAACTGAGTTTTTTTTAATTCAAGTCACTTAGTCTCTCTGTGCACTGGGCTTCAGTGAGTAGTGGTTAGTTTAACAGACTGACCCTTATTATTGGGTGGGTCTGTGCAGTCAAGTGCCCAGGGAGTCTGCCTCTTTTGTGCTTACAAGCAAGCAGCATCTGTGTGCACACCACACACAATAGTGCATAGCAAGGCTCCGTGATAGTGGGCAGTGGGTAGTTTAACAGACTGAACCTTATTATTGAGTGGGTCTGTGCATTAAAGTGCCCAGGGAGTCTGCCTCTTTTGTGCTTACAAGCAAGCAGCATCTGTGTGCACACCACACACAATAGTGCATAGCAAGGCTCCGTGATAGTGGGCAGTGGGTAGTTTAACAGACTGAACCTTATTATTGAGTGGATCTGTGCAGTCAAGTGCCCAGGGAATCTGCCTCTTTTGTGCTTACAAGCAAGCAGCATCTCTGTGCACACTACACACATTAGTGCATAGCAAGGCACCGTGATAGTTGGCAGTGGGTAGGCACTAGTCAGTGACATTAAATCCATAATGTCAGGGAAAGCTAGATGTAGTTGAGTGATTGGGACTGGCAGAGGAGGCACTTCAAAAGACACTAGTGCAACTCCCCCATTCAAGTTAAAAAGGCACCTGTCGCAATCTAAACTCTTTGTAGGGACTGGCAGTTCCATCCCAAAAAAAATTAAATCTGACCATAATGCATTGCCATCACCACCACATGTTTCTGGCCCTGTAGTTTTGGAGGTGAGGGAAGGGGAGGCAGAGTCATGCCAGACAAAATGTCAACACCCAAAAGCAGCAGGGGGACAGAAGTCTCGACTAACACTTAGTCTTGAGAAGGTAGCGCAGTCACGGTTTGCTTCTGATTCAGAAGAAGAATCTTCTTGTGTGGGATTCTCATCAGAAACAGAAGAAGTAATAGGTGAAGAATCTTCGGGAGGATCAGTTAGTCCTGTCTTAGCCTCCACTTTAGTGCAGCAGGGGAGAGATGAAAGTGATGAGGAGGAGGAGGAAGAGCAGTCAGCACAGGCACAGAGAGCGACTGAGGACCCTGGCATTGCTTCTCAGTGTGCACCCACTACCTAGGCTCCAGTGGCAGCTTCCACCCCCAAGGCTTTAGAGAGGAAGAATCACGAAAGACATCTGCGATCTGGAGCCACTTTAAAGTGATGGAAGACCTACATTTTGCTCTGTGTAATTACTGTGCCAGGGATATTAGCAGAGGCAAGCAAATGGGACATCTATCTAATTTTGGCATGAACCATCATATGAAGAGGCAACACCCAACAAGATTACTGCCATCTGGGGATGGTGGCAGTACCAGTCAGGGGACCCCTTCCAAGCAGTGTGCAGTGGCTCAAAAGCAGCAGAGTCAGCCCATGCCCTCATCCCCTTCTAGCAGTCAGGTGGCAGGCCAGCAACCCCCTGACATGTGGCAGAAGCGACAACCCACCATGGAGGAAATGGGGTGGAGTGTGGTAACGCTATCCTGGGGTAGGAGTCAGGCAGCCTCAAAAGTTGTAACTAGGACCATTGGGGAAATGATTGCTCTTGATAACTAACCCTTGCAATTAGTGGAGAATGTGGGTTTCAAGTGTTTTCTGAAGGTTGTACTTCCAAATTACAAAGTCCCCTCCAGAACCACATTTAGTAGAAAGGTCATCCCCAACCTGAACAAGCAGTGTCGCAGTCGCATGCAGCACTGCTAGCTAAGCCAGAGGGGAGAGTGCATTTCACCTACGATATTTGGACCGCCATGAATACTGAATACTCTTATCTCTCTCTGACAGCACACTGGTGGGACCTGGCTAAGGCAGGGGCAGCCAGCAGTGCTATTACTGAACAAGTATCAGGGTGGAGGTGGGCTTTACTGCATACCCACCTGACGGACCAGGCCCATACCACAGCCAATATTCTAGCATGCATCAGACAGGTGCTGGAGGGCTGGCAACTATACCAGTGAGACAGGAAAACTCAGGCAGGGTTCTTTGTCACAGACAATGGTGCAAACATGGTAAAGGCAATAAATGACAGGCGCTTTAGGAACATCAGATGTTTTGCACACACTCTGCACCTGGTAGTGAAGTCAGCTCTGGGGTTGGATTCCAATGACAAAGACAATCAATACCTGCATATATTAATACAGAAGTGCAGGAACATAGCAGCACACTTCCACAGAAGTGTGAAGGCAGGGCAGGTTCTCCGACAAAAGCAGACTGATTTGGTAATGCCTCACAAGCATCTCATTCAAGACATTGCCGTCCGGTGGAATTCCACCTTTATGATGATGGAGAGGTTAGTGGAGCTGCAGACACCCCTTCATGAACTTTCTGGTACAATGGACATAGGTAGGCAGAATCCCCTAGGGCATCATGATTGGTTAGTCAGGATTCAGCTGGTAAAAATCCTGCAGCCCTTCAAGGATGTCATGGAGGAGCTGAGTTCCAGAAGTGCCACCTTGGCTGACATCATCCCTATAGTTCATCTCCTGGATGAACATTTGGAGGCTTTTAAACAGGAGGAGGGAATGACAGTTGAGGTGCTGGATTGTCTGGATGTTTTGCAGCAGCAGGTGAAAGAGAAATTAACGCCTTTAACACAAGACCGCACATACATGCTCGCCACAGTCTGTGATCCCCGTGTGAAAGGGAAACTCACCCTACAGTACGACTGTCTGTTATAGGTGAAGGAACTGCTGTTAGCAAAAGTCCGTGAACAGGAGCGCCATAGGCAGAGACAGATTAGGCTTGAAGCAGAGGTGGAAACAGCGGGCCCTTCAGAGAGTTGTGCTGCTAGCCCAAGCAGAAGCAGCACTATGTCAGTGACAGATAGTACCTCCTCCTCCACTTCAGAATGCCCAAGGCATGTTGCCCAGAAAAATGTATCTGTTTTGTGACGGGCGAGAGAGAAAGCAGCTGGCATGAATGACTCTCAGCCCTCCCAAGCAAAGGAGATATCAGCACAGCTGTCAGTGACACGATATCTCTCAGAGCTGATAGAGAACATGCAGACAGATCCGCTGGCATATTGGGCACACAAGTCCACTGTCTGGCCACACCTAGCCAAAGTGGCTTAGCAATATCTGTCATGTCCACCAACCAGTATGCCCAGTGAACGTGTCTTTTCAAAGACAGGGGATATCATGAGTCCGTACGCTCAACGCTGGCACTAGAGTTGATGGAAATGCTAGTGTTTTTTAAAGTAAACCTGTGAATGGCAAGATGAATAAAAGCAATTGAAAGCCTTGCAGCAGCTCCAACTGCCTCCTGTGCTCCAAATAATATAAGCACTGCAGCACATGTACCTGATCTCAAACGCTGTGCCTGACCGTCCACTGCCCAGGCCATACGTCCCTACAAGGGCCTGACCTCAATAGCTGTGCCTGACCATCCACTGCCCAGGCCGTACGTCCCTAGAAGGGCATGACCTCAAACGCTGTGCCTGACCATCTACTGTCCAGGCCTTATGGTCCTACAAGGGTTTGACCTCCATTGCTTTGCCTGTCCATTCAGTCCTTATTTTATTTTTTTTTGCCTTTTTTGGGGGTTTATTTTTTTTATTTGATTCATTTTTTTTCTCGTGAATGAAAATCAGTGAAACAATCCACTAACCGAAATTCATAGGAAAAAACCTCCCGATAATGAACCAAAAATGAAAACAATGTTTTTCTGCTGCACATCCCTAATATCCGGCTGTTAAAAATCTTTATCAAGACAGACTGCTATACCAAAACTATACAAGAGTACAGAAATTATAAGATGATTGCTAATATGTATCTTATTTTGTGCTGTTAAAGCACTTTTCAAAATCAGTTTCATCTCCTAAAATATTCTTTACTGGTCTTTTCCCTCAGTACTTTTTTCTGAATTGGTGTATCTTCATCCCACCTTAGATTTTTGATATGCCTACCTACTCAAGTTCTTTTATGCTATAGTTCTCAGAGATATGTTTTCAATTTTGCTTAAATTTTCTTTATAGAAAGTTGCCTTTGTGCATTTATCCATGCCAAAGGTCATCCTGATGTCAACTGAGGAACCTTTCTCTGCTCTGAGCTGTTCCACCAAATCAGGGGTGTCCAACTGCAGTCCTTAAAAGCCACAAACAGGCCTGATTTTAAGGATATCCACTATTAATATGCATGAAATAGATTTGTATTCAATTCAGGCAGTACACGCAAATCTATCTCATGCTTATTCCTTTTGGATATGCTGAAAACCTGGCCTGTCTGTGGCTCTAGGGGACTGGAGATAGCCATCTCTGTCATAAATTATAATCAGAAGAGCTATAAAGCTTCAAATCATCTACAAATAGCAGGTCTGATGTCTGTAGATATCTAAATTGAATATGAAATCCATAGCCCAAAGAGTTAACAAGAATACTAAGAGGATTCCATGCCTAGCAAAACAAGAATGGTGACAAGAAGTCTCCCTGAAATTCTCTTCACTGGTTCTTGATATTAGGAATGACATATTGTTCATCTTCATAATTCAGGTAGAGCATAGTCTCTAACATTTTCATGGTAAACTTAATATACTCTATCAATACAGAATTCTCTCTGCATATTTCAAAGCAATGTATTATCCCTGCCTATGCTTTCTATCAATTTGGTTGGTACACAATCAAAAGCATTTTTTTTATAAACTATCCATTCTATACTGAGGTTTTGAACTGTTGTACAGTTGTTCATGATGGCTTTCAACATCAACTGGTCCTTGATTTCATGTGCCCCTTTTATGTTGCCCTTATATTCTACTGCTATGATTTTATTAAAACTTATATGATCATATTTTCTAAGCATGTGTAGAGTCAAAAGATTTGTTTTGGCTCTTTCATTAATTTCATAGGTCTCAGTAATTTGATTGGTTCATTTCAAACAAAAAAAATATTTTTTTTTAATTTGATCATTTGTTTACTATTATAGTCAATGGGGGGGGGGGGGAGCAATGCAGCCTATTTTTGACTCCCAAATTGTGCTTTTCTAATGATTTATAATGAACTGGTGGGTAAACATTATCCAAAGGGTGAAGGCATACTAGCACATCAAGACTATGTCAACGTGGCACCAAAAGAGGCATGAAGAGTCCAAGGATCTGCAGCCATACAATACACTACCAGCAGTGGCAGGAGGTCTCCAAGGCATCATCAGAGGAGCAAAGCATACCCCTAGGCTCTAAATGTGATTTTTTTTGACCTGTAAAAGTACCTTCTAGATACACCTGGTCAGAACCTACATCACTAAACATTTGTACGTATTTTTATGATTTAATGTAACTGAAACTTAATGGCACCTGTTAGAATGTACTATAGTACGCTTACTCAAAACTTACTTACGTGCCTACATGTAAACCGTTGCGATGGTATATAACTTAGCGATGGTATAGGAAAGACTGTAAGTAAGTAAGTAAGTAAGTAAGTAAGTAAGTAAATAAATAAATAAATAAATAAATGTGGGGCAAAGGAAGCCAACAACAGTGACATGATCCTCCCAAGGCTCCAAATGAGGTGCAGGAGGTACCAACCAAACTGAAAGAAAGCATAGGAAAGGAGAAACCAGAGGAAATCCCTGGAGGAGGCCTGAAATCATTTCCATTTGAAATCATTAGGTGAATGAGCTGGTCCGGGAGTGATCTCCTGCACTCCAGCCGTCGGATGCCAGTAATCAAAATGGTGTCGATAGTCTTTGCCCTTACTATGTCACAGGGGCTACCAGTGCCATTGGTCAGCCCCTGTCACATGGGAGGAGCACAAGATGGCGCTGATGGCCATGTGACAGGGGCTGACCAATGGCACCGGTAACCCCTGTGACATAGTAGGTCAAAGGCTATTGGCGCCATTTTGAAACCAACAGCCGAGGGTGTCAGTGCAGGGGATGGCTCTCAGACCACCTGCTGGACCACCAGGGAGTTTTGGTAAGTCTTGGGGGGTCAGGAGGGTGGGGGGGTTTGTTTAAATTGGGTCCTTTAGACGGCCGAATAATTTGGCGGATTTGGTGTATTCGTGGGGAATTGCGATACGTTTCGCTTCCCCACGAATACAACGAATAGGGCCCTATACGTTGCGGATGAGAAATATGTTAGAAAAGAATGCACACTAGAGATGTGAATCGTGTGATCGATCGTCTTAACGATCGATTTCAGCTGGGGGGGGAGGGAATCGGATCGTCGCAGTTTTGTTTTTTTAAATATCGTGTAAATCGTAAATCGGGGGATGGCGGGAAAACCGGCACACTAAAACAACCCTAAAACCCACCCCGACCCTTTAAATAAATCCCCCACCCTCCCGAACCCCCCCAAAATGTCTTAAATTACCTGGGGTCCAGTGGGGGGGTCCCGGTGTGATGTTCCACTCTCGGGCCACGGGTGCGTTGATAGAAATGGCGCCGGCACTACCTTTGCCCTGTCATATGACAGGGCAAAGGTAGCGCCGGTGCCATTTTGGTTCCTGTCCCCCGACATCACGAGCGTAGGAGATCGCTCCCGGACCCCCGCTGGACCCCCAGGGACTTTTGGCCAGCTTGGGGGGGCCTCCTGACCCCCACAAGACTTTCCAAAAGTCCAGCGGGGGTCCGGGAACGACCTCCTGCACTCGAATCGTGTTGCCGTATTGCAAAATGGCCATATGGCCGGCGCCATTTTGCAAAATGGCGCCAGCCGTACGGCAACACGATTCGAGTGCAGGAGGTCATTCCCGTACCCCCGTTGGACTTTTGGCAAGTCTTGTGGGGGTCAGGAGGCCCCCCCAAGCTGGACAAAAGTCCCTGGGGGTCCAGCAGGGGTCCGGGAATGACCTCCTGCCCTCGAATCGTGTTGCCGTATGGCCAGCGCCATTTTGCAAAATGTCACCGGCCGTTCGGCAACACGATTTTAGTGCAGGAGGTCGTTCCCGGACCCCCGCTGGACTTTTGGCAAGTCTTGTGGGGGTCAGGAGGCCCCCCCAAGCTGGCCAAAAGTCCCTGGGGGTCCAGTGGGGGTCCAAGGAGCGATCTCCTATGCTCGTGACGTCGGGGGACAGGAACCAAAATGGCGCCAGCGCTACCTTTCCCTTTCATATGACAGGACAAAGGTAGCGCCGGCGCCATTTCTATCAACGCACCCGTGGCCCGAGAGTGGAAGATCACACCGGGACTCCCCCACTAGACCCCAGGTAATTTAAGACATTTTGGGGGGGTTCGGGAGGGTGGGGGATTTATTTTAAAGGGTAGGGGTGGGTTTTAGGGTTGTTTTAGTGTGCCGGTTTTCCCGCCCTCCCCCTTCCCCTCCCCCTTCCCCCGATTTACGATTTTTGACGATAAATCGGGGGAATTCCTATTATATATCGCCTCTAACGATTTTTGATGATTTAAAATATATTGGACGATATTTTAAATCATCAAAAAACGATTCACATCCCTACCCCTAGTATTTATCTGCCATCATTTCTATGCTTCTATGTTTCTATGAAACTTTTAAATATAACTGGATAAGGACTGCGTAAAGTGTAAAGCAATGGATTGCCAAGGCAAGGTCAAACATTGGCAAGTGCCATAAATGAAGATTTGAAAAGAACCTAAAAGACAGCTAGAGAAGAGAAGGAAGAACCCTAAGATACCAAGCCTGACTTGGAGCAATGGCAGCAGCAATAGGGCTAACAATTAAAAACAGAAAAGATGCTGGGACATGATGCTGTGAGGAGAGCGAACATAGATTGAGCACTCTCTCAGTGCCCTCTCCTTTTGATATTATAATCTGCATCACTTGTCCCATGTGCCAGTCAAATTTTATTTGTTTAATATCACAAGTATGAATGAGGAAGATGCAAATAATACTTTTTGAATACCCAACAGTTCTTGCCATGTGAATCAAAACTGACTGAAGGGAACATTATAAGCAAAAGGGAGCTGATCCCAAAATAGCGGATGTGGACCTATGCCCAATAATCAAGAAGACTGATAAAAATACTAAGAATGCTACAACAGCAGTGATTGTGGTCCTAGAAGGCAAATTCACTGAACTGTTTGCTTTATTAGAGAGAATGAGTAATCAGTTTATTGACTTCAAACAGCACTTGGATGTTATGGAAAATCAGATTTCAGGCCTGGATGGTGCACACACTCGAATCATCCCTTGAGTCACATAGCAATTGACTAAGTCACTCGCAGACAAGATAGATGATTTTGGAAATCATTCCAGAAGACATAGTTTAAGACTGATGGGTATTCCTGAAAATATACCTGAAGGAAACTTGGTACTTCCACTGGAAAAATGGTTGCCATAGGTCTTAGATATGGGCACTGATAATGGGTCTTTAAGACTGTAGAGATCGCATTGATTAGTTCCATTTAATCAAACTGTTGGGGTGCCCATGGGCAGTCATAACCTGAGTCCTAACCTTTGCCCATAAGTTGGAAATTTTGCAGATTTAGCAGTTTAAGGGCACTCTGCAATATGATGTCATTCTATTTCAGGACTACTTGGCTACTGTTATGGTGAAACGGAACACTTTTGCACCCATCTGTACACAATTGATAGAGAAATAGCTTTGCATTACTCTTATGTTCCCAGGTAAATAAAAAGTCATCTACTGCATAGGAAACCAGATCCTTCTTATAATATCTGGATGATGGTTGACGCGTCCCAGAGACAGGCATAACTTACAAAATAAAGGTGGGGGAGATTTAGGTAGGGCTGGGGGGCGTGTTAGATAGGGGAAGGGAGGGGAAGGTGGGGGGGGGGGGCGAAGGAAAGTTCCCTCCGAGGCCGCTCCGATGCGGCTGCGCATGCATGTTATTAAATCAGTCGTATATTTGTGTGTGCCAGGTAGCGTGCACAAATGAAGGCCGCACCCGTAGGTTTTAAAATCTGTTCCATATTATACAGGAAAAAGTATTTTTACAGTCCACTAGTCTATTTGAGAGGGGCGGAATAGAAAAAAGGAAGCCATGATTACAATCTAGAAAAAGGAAAAAAGGAAATTGCCAATAGCTTGCTTTACTCGATCCTTCTTTAATTTGCTAAGATATTGGACTGACTATAGGTGATGTTACTTCCATCAACCTATTCTGGGAGTTAAGCCACTTTTTGAGATGTTCAGGGGTTAAGAAAATATAAGTGTTATTATTAAATTTTACAACACACCTACATGGGTACCTGAGCTGATAATTGGCACCCAGCAATCTTGTTTTTTGCCTTAAGGCTAAAAAACCCCTCCTTCTCTCCTGAGATCCGGAAATATCTGAACTAATTGGCCTATAAATTGGGTACCCATGTTCTGGAAATAATTTCTCATAATTAGTCCCATATCATTTTCATAAATGAAGGAAATTAACAGAGTGGCTCTTTCCACAATACATTCCTAATGATTCTAAAAAGTCTGTTAGATTCCCCAAGTCAATTTGATTGTGATTTCCAACATCCCTTGGTCGAAAAAAAGGAAAAAAAATACTACTTGTTGAAGGCAGGAATATCCTCTGAAGAAATATGTTAAACCTCGATTAGGTATTTATGCAGAGTCACCCTAGGTAGCTCTCCCATTACCTTGGGGAAATTCAACAGTCTTAGATTTAATTGTCTGAGACGGTTTTCCAGAAGCTCTGCTTTTCTATTTAAAGCAGTACAATGCTGTATCGTAGTAACGTGTACTTTCTGGATATCTTTTAGTTGAGATTCTATTTGTTGCATTTTATTTTGTTGCTCAGTCAATTTTAAATTGTGGTCTTGAGTCACCATGTCTAAACGGGAGGAAATTTGAGTTATCTGAACCATAGTTCCATGGATAGCCAAATTTTGCTGGGCCAGAAGCTCCCAGAGCGAGTCCAAAGTGACAAAAGGTGGTTTGGATGGCCCAGCAAACTCCTGTTGGTTACCCTGTAGCACTGTCGCTGAAGCTGACAAACCAGCATTTGTAGAAATAATTGGAATAGTCTTACCACCATCATGATGAATAGACTTCAAATTTTGGGCCAAGCTCGAAGCTGCTTTGTCTCCTTGCATTGATGTTTCTCCTCCTGATACTGCACATACCGCTGCTCCCTCCAAGGGTCCCAACGAGCTCTGTAACCTCGCAGGTTCCAAAGCAGTTTCTGGTGGTAGCGTCGAGAAAATCGCCTGCGGATATCTTAGCATTGGAGGGTTCAGTGAAAGCTCCCCAGGCAAGACGGCAGCTTCCTTTCCATTTTTATCAAAGGGGACTGGCTTCTCCTGCACCAGATAAAGTTGAGCGCACTCGGTAATGGTCTTTTGTCCCGCGGGGAGGGAGAGTGTTGAGGGAAAGACCCTCACTTTGCCCTTTCACTTAGGGGGCATAATTCAACAGGAAAAATGAATTCAAAGTAGGAAAAGAAGCGGGAACTCCGAGATTCGCTGCTAGCAAGCAGCCATCTTAACTCCACCCCCAAGCCTATGAAGAGATTTTTGATTGACATTGACATAACATTTGAAATTGAAGAAACTGGGTTGGAGCGGTTTTCTTTGCCTCCTCTCATTAGCATAAAGCTAGAGGAGCAATTTTAGTTAACAAGAACACCCATTTTAAATCAACTCACATAATAGAGATGTGAATCGTGTCCTCAATCGTCTTAACGATCGATTTCGGCTGGGAGGGGGAGGGAATCGTATCGTCGCCATTTGGGTGTTTAGAGTATCGTGAAAATCGTTAAAATCGTGAACTGGCACACTAAAACCCCCTAAAACCCACCCCCGACCCTTTAAATTAAATCCCCCACCCTCCCGAACCCCCCCCCCTCCAAATGCCTTAAATTACCTGGGGGTCCAGCGGCGGTCCGTAGCTAAATCGGGGGAAGGGGGAGGGCAGGAAAACCGGCACACTAAAACACCCTAAAACCCACCCCCGACCCTTTAAATTACATCCCCCACCCTCCCAAACCTCCCCCCCAAATGCCTTAAATTACCTGGGGGTCCAGCGGCGGTCCGGAACGGTCTCCTGCAATTGAATCGTGTTGTCTTCAGCCGGCGCCATTCTGCGCCACCATTTTGCAAAATGGCGGCGCAAAATGGCGGCGGCCATAGACCAACACGATTCGACTGCAGGAGGTCGTTCAGGACCCCCGCTGGACTTTTGGCAAGTCTTGTGGGGGTCAGGAGGCTCCCCCAAGCTGGCCAAAAGTCCCTGGGGGTCCAGCGGGGGTCCGGGAGCGATTTCCTGCCGCAAATCATTTTCCGTCCGGAAAATGGCGCCGGCAGGAGATCGACTGCAGGAGGTCGTTCAGCCGAGGTCCGGAACCCCCGCTGAACGACCTCCTGCAGTCGATCTCCTGCCGGCGCCATTTTCCGTACGGAAAATGATTCGCGGCAGGAAATCGTTCCCGGACCCCCGCTGGACCCCCAGGGACTTTTGGCCAGCTTGGGGGGGGCCTCCTGACCCCCACAAGACTTGCCAAAAGTCCAGCAGGGGTCCAGAACGACCTCCTGCAGTCAAATCGTGTTGGTCTATGGCCGCCGCCATTTTGCAAAATGGCGGCACAGAATGGCGCAGCTGAAGACAACATGATTCAATTGCAGGAGACCGTTCCGGACCGCCGCTGGACCCCCAGGTAATTTAAGGCATTTTGGGGGGGGTTCGGGAGGGTGGGGGATTTAATTTAAAGGGTCGGGGTGGGTTTTAGGGTGTTTTAGTGTGCCGGTTTTCCTGCCCTCCCCCTTCCCCCGATTTATGATTTTTTGACGATAAATCGGGGGAATTGGTATTGTATCGTGGCCCTAATGATTTTTGACGATTTAAAATATATTGGACGATATTTTAAATCGTCAAAAAACGATTCACATCCCTATCACATAATACAAGATCCTGAGGGGAAATATATTTTTCTAGAGGGTCCGCTTTTAATGAAAAATATTAAATGTTTATAATCATAATATTGTTTTTGCTAAATTTGTAAACATATTGACATAATAGTATCTTTATGCACTTTAACATAGTGTCTGAGACTGATAAATTCCCCATTAAACATTCTACTCCAATAGATTAGAGACAGAGGTTCCCAAGGCTATTAGATATGTGAAGATGGCTACATCCTTTAGAAATTGATTTCACACATTTTTCTAGGGCGCATGATTCTAAATCTGATCTGGATTATCTATTAGTATCTGACATATGCTTTTCTCAAGTGGTGGAGTCAGAGATAGTCCCATGGAGATTTCAGACCATGTGCCAGTTTGGATGATATTAAAGGAGTTTTCCCCAAATAGTCATTTGGGGATGTGAAGGTTTCCCTTTTTTTTTATTTCAGGACAAGAAATTCCATGAATATCTCAGGCTGAAATGGAAAAAATTTGAGGATTTCAATGAGCATAAAGGCAATCCCTTATGGTTTTGGGAAACTGCAAAAGCAGTACTGAGAGGATAAATGATAGCATATGCAGCTAGGAAGAAAAAGATGTTGGCTAAGGAAATTTGATCTTTGGAACAACAGCTATAGATTGATAATGATTGATATAACAATTCCCATTCTTCGCTACATAAATCACAATTTATTGCTACGCAAGCAGCTTTGAATCCCTTAATCCAGCAAAAGGCAAACAAAGGTTTATTTTTTTAGAAGCATAAGTTTTTCTTGCATGCTAATAACGTGGGTCATCTGTTGGCTAATGCTATTAGGAATTGGGGAGGGGAAAATCACATTGTAGCCATGAAAAATAATCAAGGTCAGGTTATGTGCTCGAACAATGGCATAGGGAACATCTTCTATAATTATTACAAAACTTTGTGTCAGGAGGCTCCATGTGACATTCATACAGTGAACAATTACTTACATTTTGTCTAACCTTCCTACTTTATCAGGGGAGAAGCTCCAAGCTTTAAATGCCCCATTGATACTGCAGGAGGTTTGGTCAATCGTAAAACAGTTAAAGCTGCTAAAGGCTCACGGAGCTGATGGACTACCAGGAGAATTTTATAAAATATTGATAAATCATGTTTGCCTATCCTTGGGTCAGTTATTTGAGGCCATGCACGAGGTGGGTGAATTCCCATGGGAAACTAATGCAGCTACTATTATTGTTCTTCCTAGACCTAGATGAGATCCTACAGTCCCTGGCTCTTATAGACTGATGTTGTTGACTTATGATCTTAAATTAATGGCTAAAATAATGCGTGATCTATTATCTCATTTTTTGCCAGAGCTGATATCTACGGAGCAGGTAGTAATTGTTAGAGGTTTTCAGGCAGTTTTGAATGTGTGAAGAACAATCACTTCTATGAACCACTCTCTTAAATTTCAATTAAACTCTTTATAAGTTAGTTGTGATGCTGAGAAGGCTTTTGATAGAGTTAATTGGATTTTTTTTTTTTTGATACTCTTAAAGCCTTCTGTTTTAGCGGTAGATTTTTGGACTTTCTTTCTCTTCTTTATTAACAGCCCAAAGTAGCCATTTTTGTGAATGGGAAGTATCTTATAGAAAGTTACTTATCAGGGTTGTCCCTTGTCCCCATTCCTTATAAGAATATTAATGGAATCTTTATTGGATCTCAACAATTCAAGGTTGCTGCATTTGCATTTGCAGATGATCTATTGATCCATATTTTAGACCATATGAGTCACTGGGAGTAGTACTATAAGTATACCTGCTTCCACCACAAAACCTCTACAGTTGCTGCAAAACGCAGCAGCCAGATCTCTCACTAACACCAATCGCTCATCACACATCACCCCCATCCTAAAAAAAACTCCACTGGCTCCCCATAACGCACAGGTCACAATACAAAATCCTCACCCTCCTTCACAAAACCATCTACACTGGAAAAAAACAACTGGTCTATTGACCCTCCCCAACCCCACAATTGCCAGAGAAACCTGCGGTCCCAAAACACAGGCCTGCTTGCTATCCTCCACACAAAACTAGCCCGCCTTACCTCCACCAGACAACGTACCTGCTCAGTAGCTGGCCCCACCCTCTGGAACAAGCTACCATCCCAACCTAGACTGGAAGCCTCCGCCCAATTGTTTAAAAAACAATTAAAGACATGGCTATTCCACAAAGCCTACCAACACACAGGCTAAACACCCCCCTCATCCCTCCCCACCTTACACCCGCCACCCCTCCCCCCCTCCCCCCTTAAGACTCCCTAATCACAAGATATATATCGTTTACATGCCACACTGTGTATTCTATTCTGTCTCATGCCACCTGTATATATTATATCTCAGTTTTTTGTATATATTGTATCTTAGTTTATTTTTGAAGAAGCCCCCCTAACCCAGTTCATTTTCTGACTCCCTCAACTTCCTATGCCTAATTTATATTGTTACTTTTTGTTCTATGGTGATCCATTAATGTTTAAGGTTACAATGTAAAATAGTATGACACCCCTGTCATGCTATTACACCTGTTATTATTTATTTATTTATTTATTTTTAGATTTTTATATACCGGTGTTCCTGTATTAAAATACAGATCACATCGGTTTACATTGAAACATAAAAATTATGCCAAGAGGCGGTACATATAACAAGATTATAGAACTTGGAAAACATGGAAAACAGATTCGAATAATAACACTGATAAAGTTGTAAACTCTCTGACAAATCAAATCATAAAATAAGGCATAATGTTATAATGTGAACCGATGTGATGTACTCCAACGAATGTCGGTATATAAAAGCTAATAAAATAAATAAATAAATAAGAGTTAACTAGATATGGGGCATTTGAAGGGTTAACATAGGAGATTGGAAGACTGATGATTAGGAAGGGCCTCTTCCTCTTACATGGGTCCATGGAATGGTAAAGAATTTAGTTAATCTTCACAAAGGAAATATTTCTAAATTATAAGACACCACTAGAATATTTTTGCACAATTGGTCCCACTTGACCTTCTGAATTTCTGGTATAATATATCTAATTACAATGACAATTCCTCCAAAGTGGTTAAACTCTATAGGAGTTCTGTTATTGCTTACCCCGCCAGGAGGGCGGAGATAGCAATCTATTAGGTTCCAGCTCCTCTGAGAGGAGGAGTTAGCAAACTGTTGTGGCTCAACCTGCCAGGAGGGTGGAGTTAGCAGTCTGTATAGACCAGCTCCTGCGTGGGAAGGAGTTGGCAGTCTGATATGGCTAACCCTGCCAGGAGGGCAGAGTTGGCAACCTGGTATGCGTTGGTTCCTGTAGAATGAAAGAGCTAGCACTCTGCTATAATTCTGCTTTGGAGTTGAGCAATCTGAGACAGATCCGCTAGGGAGTTAGCACTTAGGGATGTGAATCGTTTTTCAACGATTAAAATTATCGTCCGATAATGTTTATATCGTCTTAAATCGTTATAGAACACGATACAATAGAAATTCTAACGATTTATCGTTAAAAATCGTTAAATCGTGTTAGTGCGCACTAACTCGAGTTGACAAAAAAAGTAATGTAATGATCAGCACTCACGTGACTAGAACTTGTTTGTTTATTATTTTTGTTAGCAGGCACCTGAAATGCTAGTGCATGTTGAATTTGCCAATCACTGTGCATTTTAGAAAGGTGGTCCTGGCTGGAACTGTACACAGTTCAAATATATGTAATTGATTGTTGGTAAGTGTATTTTTTAAGTAGCCACACTGGCACCAGTATGTTTACTTTTCCTCCTACTTAACTCACTAGCTCAGCTTTGTAAGAAGGGCTTCTCTCCTTGTGTGTTGTTTTTGTTTGGTGTGAGGAGAGCAGAAACATCAGATCTTTATTCAATCTACTACAGTCATCTCTTACAGTGCCCTATCCCTATTAATACCAGGAGTGTTGTGATCTTCCTGCACACAGTGCCCTAACCCTGATACCAGTCTGAGACAGCTCCCTCCCTGCATTACTAGTGAGAGGCTGGCTTCACAGACAGGGTGGAGCTGCCTGACCCTCACTCCTGACTTCCCCCATGTCCCAGCTAGTGAATGGTGTGTGGGTGAGGGGGGGGGGGGGAGGATGGTGAAGTCTGAGACAGCTCCCTCCCTGCATTACTAGTGAGAGGCTGGCTTCACAGACAGGGGGGAGCTGCCTGACCCTCACTCCTGACTTCCCCCATGTCCCAGCTAGTGAATGGTGTGTGGGTGAGGGGGGGGGGAGGATGGTGAAGTCTGAGACAGCTCCCTCCCTGCATTACTAGTGAGAGGCTGGCTTCACAGACAGGGGGGAGCTGCCTGACCCTCACTCCTGACTTCCCCCATGTCCCAGCTAGTGAATGGTGTGTGGGTGAGGGGGGGGGGAGGATGGTGAAGTCTGAGACAGCTCCCTCCCTGCATTACTAGTGAGAGGCTGGCTTCACAGACAGGGGGGAGCTGCCTGACCCTCACTCCTGACTTCCCCCATGTCCCAGCTAGTGAATGGTGTGTGGGTGAGGGGGGGGGGGGAGGATGGTGAAGTCGGAGACAGCTCCCTCCCTGCATTACTAGTGAGAGGCTGGCTTCACAGACAGGGGGGAGCTGCCTGACCCTCACTCCTGACTTCCCCCATGTCCCAGCTAGTGAATGGTGTGTGGGTGAGGGGGGGGGGGGGAGGATGGTGAAGTCTGAGACAGCTCCCTCCCTGCATTACTAGTGAGAGGCTGGCTTCACAGACAGGGGGGAGCTGCCTGACCCTCACTCCTGACTTCCCCCATGTCCCAGCTAGTGAATGGTGTGTGGGTGAGGGGGGGGGGAGGATGGTGAAGTCTGAGACAGCTCCCTCCCTGCATTACTAGTGAGAGGCTGGCTTCGCAGACAGGGGGGAGCTGCCTGACCCTCACTCCTGACTTCCCCCATGTCCCAGCTAGTGAATGGTGTGTGGGTGAGGGGGGGGGGGAGGATGGTGAAGTCTGAGACAGCTCCCTCCCTGCATTACTAGTGAGAGGCTGGCTTCACAGACAGGGGGGAGCTGCCTGACCCTCACTCCTGACTTCCCCCATGTCCCAGCTAGTGAATGGTGTGTGGGTGAGGGGGGGGGGGAGGATGGTGAAGTCTGAGACAGCTCCCTCCCTGCATTACTAGTGAGAGGCTGGCTTCACAGACAGGGGGGAGCTGCCTGACCCTCACTCCTGACTTCCCCCATGTCCCAGCTAGTGAATGGTGTGTGGGTGAGGGGGGGGTGGGTGGATGGTGAAGTCTGAGACAGCTCCCTCCCTGCATTACTAGTGAGAGGCTGGCTTCACAGACAGGGGGAGCTGCCTGACCCTCACTCCTGACTTCCCCCATGTCCCAGCTAGTGAATGGTGTGTGGGTGAGGGGGGGGGGTGGATGGTGAAGTCTGAGACAGCTCCCTCCCTGCATTACTAGTGAGAGGCTGGCTTCACAGACAGGGGGGAGCTGCCTGACCCTCACTCCTCCGGGGTATTGTGATCTTCCTGCACACAGTGCCCTATCCCTGATACCAGGGGTGTTGTGATCTTCCTGCATGCAGTGCCCTATCCCTATTAATACCAGGAGTGTTGTGATCTTCCTGCATGCAGTGCCCTATCCCTATTAATACCAGGAGTGTTGTGATCTTCCTGCATGCAGTGCCCTATCCCTGATATCGGGATGTGTGCAAGAAGATCACAACACCCCCGGTATCAGGAATAGGGCACTGTGTGCAGGAAGATCACAACACCCCCAGTATCAGGAATAGGGCACTGTGTGCAGGAAGATCACAACACCCCTGGTATTAGGGATAGGGGTTTGGCACGATTATTTCGTTGAAAAATCGTTAAAAATCATTTTTTCCGATTAGTGCGCACTAACTCGGGTTAGTGCGCACTAACTGAAAATGATACAAATAGACACTTTCCAGGTCACTGAAGGTCAGTTAGGAATGAATATGTGTTCCTATTGGCTGGCAGCCCTCTTATCTATTGATGTTACCAAGGTTACCACTGAGGTGATGGTTGGGGGGATGGGAAATGGAACTGGAAACTCACGAACACCAACAGAAAATGAAACAAAGTGTTCACACTTCCCAGGTCAGTAAAGGTCACTTAGGAATGAATATGTATTCCTATTGGCTGGCTGTGCTCTTATCTATTGATGTTACCAAGGTTACCACTGAGGTAATGGTTGGGGGGATGTGAAATGGAAACAGTTGGAAGCTTGACATGTGATGATCAGCACTCACGTGACTAGAACTTCTTTGTTTATTATTTTTGTTAGCAGACACGTGCATGTTGAATTTGCCAATCACTGTGCATTTTACAAAGGTGGTCCTGGCTGGAACTGTACACAGTTCCAATATATGTAATTGATTGTTGGTAAATGTATTTTTTAAGTAGCCACACTGGCACCAGTATGTTTACTTTTCCTCCTACTTAACTCACTAGCTCAGCTTTGTAAGAAGGGCTTCTCTGCTTGTGTGTTGCTTTTGTTTGGTGTGAGGAGAGCAGAAACATCAGATCTTTATTCAATCTACTACAGTCATCTCTTATATTAACCTACTCAATTTTTTTTAAATGATTTATTATATCACTGAATTAATAATTCATTATTATTAGGTGGTGGTGAATGTCTGACTAAGCTACTTGGCTAGTGTAACTGGTGAGGCTAGTGGCAGTTTAGCAGAATTATAATTTATTTGTATTAGTACTGCAGCATTAATATATTCAAGCCTAGGTAGGCAGCCAGTGCACTACTCCTGCAGTCACCTCATTGCTTCCTGTGCATTGCATTATAATATGTGCACACACTGACTCCAGCTTGGGTGGGGACAAGGCAGGTCTCCTTTACTGCACACACTGACTCCAGTTTGCTGATAAGGCAGGTCTCTAGAGATGGGGGAAGTCAGGAGTGAGGGTCAGGCAGCTCCCCCCTGTCTGTGAAGCCAGCCTCTCACTAGTAATGCAGGGAGGGAGCTGTCTCAGACTTCACCATCCTCCTCCCCCCCTCCCCCTCACCCACACACCATTCACTAGCTGGGACATGGGGGAAGTCAGGAGTGAGGGTCAGGCAGCTACCCCCTGTCTGTGAAGCCAGCCTCTCACTAGTAATGCAGGGAGGGAGCTGTCTCAGACTTCACCATCCTCCCCCCCCCTCACCCACACACCATTCACTAGCTGGGACATGGGGGAAGTCAGGAGTGAGGGTCAGGCAGCTCCCCCCTGTCTGTGAAGCCAGCCTCTCACTAGTAATGCAGGGAGGGAGCTGTCTCAGACTTCACCATCCTCCTCCCCCCCCCCCCTCACCCACACACCATTCACTAGCTGGGACATGGGGGAAGTCAGGAGTGAGGGTCAGGCAGCTCCCCCCTGTCTGTGAAGCCAGCCTCTCACTAGTAATGCAGGGAGGGAGCTGTCTCAGACTTCACCATCCTCCCCCCCCCCCCCTCACCCACACACCATTCACTAGCTGGGACATGGGGGAAGTCAGGAGTGAGGGTCAGGCAGCTCCCCCCTGTCTGTGAAGCCAGCCTCTCACTAGTAATGCAGGGAGGGAGCTGTCTCAGACTTCACCATCCTCCTCCCCCCCCCCCCCCCCTCACCCACACACCATTCACTAGCTGGGACATGGGGGAAGTCAGGAGTGAGGGTCAGGCAGCTCCCCCCTATCTGTGAAGCCAGCCTCTCACTAGTAATGCAGGGAGGGAGCTGTCTCAGACTTCACCATCCTCCCCCCCCCCCCTCACCCACACACCATTCACTAGCTGGGACATGGGGGAAGTCAGGAGTGAGGGTCAGGCAGCTCCCCCCTGTCTGTGAAGCCAGCCTCTCACTAGTAATGCAGGGAGGGAGCTGTCTCAGACTTCACCATCCTCCTCCCCCCCCCCCCCCCCTCACCCACACACCATTCACTAGCTGGGACATGGGGGAAGTCAGGAGTGAGGGTCAGGCAGCTCCCCCCTGTCTGTGAAGCCAGCCTCTCACTAGTAATGCAGGGAGGGAGCTGTCTCAGACTTCACCATCCTCCCCCCCCCCTCACCCACACACCATTCACTAGCTGGGACATGGGGAAAGTCAGGAGTGAGGGTCAGGCAGCTCCCCCCTGTCTGTGAAGCCAGCCTCTCACTAGTAATGCAGGGAGGGAGCTGTCTCAGACTGGTATCAGGGTTAGGGCACTGTGTGCAGGAAGATCACAACACCCCTGGTGCCAGGGTTAGGGCACTGTGTGTGCAGGAAGATCACAACACTCCTGGTATTAATAGGGATAGGGCACTGTGTGCAGGAAGATCACAACACTCCTGGTGCCAGGGTTAGGGCACTGTGTGCAGGAAGATCACAACACCCCTGGTGCCAGGGTTAGGGCACTGTGTGTAGGAAAATCACAACACCCCTGGTGCCAGGGTTAGGGCACTGTGTGTGCAGGAAGATCACAACACCCCTGGTGCCAGGGTTAGGGCACTGTGTGTGCAGGAAGATCACAACACCCCTGGTGCCAGGGTTAGGGCACTGTGTGCAGGAAGATCACAACAGTCCTGGTATTAATAGGGTTAGGGCACTGTGTGCAGGAAGATCACAACACCCCTGGTGCCAGGGTTAGGGCACTGTGTGCAGGAAGATCACAACAGTCCTGGTATTAATAGGGTTAGGGCACTGTGTGCAGGAAGATCACAACACCCCTGGTGCCAGGGTTAGGGCACTGTGTGCAGGAAGATCACAACACCCCTGGTGCCAGGGTTAGGGCACTGTGTGCAGGAAGATCACAACACTCCTGGTATTAATAGGGATAGGGCACTGTAAGAGATGACTGTAGTAGATTGAATAAAGATCTGATGTTTCTGCTCTCCTCACACCAAACAAAAGCAACACACAAGCAGAGAAGCCCTTCTTACAAAGCTGAGCTAGTGAGTTAAGTAGGAGGAAAAGTAAACATACTGGTGCCAGTGTGGCTACTTAAAAAATACACTTACCAACAATCAATTACATATATTTGAACTGTGTACAGTTCCAGCCAGGACCACCTTTCTAAAATGCACAGTGATTGGCAAATTCAACATGAACTAGCATTTCAGGTGCCTGCTAACAAAAATAATAAACAAACAAGTTCTAGTCACGTGAGTGCTGATCATTACATTACTTTTTTTGTCAATCTTCCAACTGTTTCCATTTCACATCCCCCCAACCATTACCTCAGTGTTAGCCTTGGTAACATCAATAGATAAGAGAACAGCCAGCCAATAGGAATACATACATATTCATTCCTAAGTGACCTTTACTGACCTGGGAAGTGTGAACACTTTGTTTCATTTTCTGTTGGTGTTCGTTAGTTTCCAGTTCCATTTCCCATCCCCCCAACCATCACCTCAGTGGTAACCTTGGTAACATCAATAGATAAGAGGGCAGCCAGCCAATAGGAACACATATTCATTCCTAACTGACCTTCAGTGACCTGGAAAGTGTTTATTTGTATCATTTTCAGTTAGTGCGCACTAAATCGAGTTAGTGCGCACTAACTGGGAGTTAGTGCGCACTAACACCCGTTAGTGTGCACTAACACGATTTAACGATTTTTAACGATAAATCGTTAGAATTTCTATTGTATCGTGTTCTATAACGATTTAAGACGATATTAACATTATCGGACGATAATTTTAATCGTTGAAAAACGATTCACATCCCTAATGCATATCCCTACTAACCTCTTTAGCCTTTCCTCAATGGGGAGCTATTCCATCCCCTTTATTATTTTGGTCGCCCTTCTCTGTACCTTCTCCAGTGCAACTATATCTTTTTTGAGATGCAGCAATCAGAATTGCACACAGTACTCAAGGTGTGTTCTCATCATGGAATGATACAGAGGATTATGACATTTTCAGTTTTATTCCCTTCCTAATAATTCCTAATATTCTGTTTGCTGTTTTGATTGCAGCAGCACACTGAGCTGATGATTTCAATGCATTATCCACTATGATGCCTAGATCCTTTTCCTGTGTGGTAGCTCTTAATATATGACCTAACATCGTGTAACTACAGCATGGGTTACCTTTACTTGCACTTGTGCATATTTTATGTCCTCTATTATCTAGATACCCAATCTTCCAGTCTCTCAAGGTCCTCCTGCAATTTATCACAATCCACATGTGATTTAACTATTCTGCATAATTTTGTGTCATCTACAAATTTGATCACCTCACTCGTAGTATCCCTTTCCAGATCATTTATAAATATATTGAAAAGCATCATCCCAAATACAGATTCCTGGGGTACTCCAGTGTTTACCCTTTTCCACTTAGAAAAACTAACCATTTAATCCTACTCTCTCTTTCCTGTCTTTTAAACAGTTTGCAATCCACGAAAGGACATTATCTCCTATCTGTTGGAGAAGTAGACCTTTGAGCCAAGATGAGGGTGATGCAACCACCAGGAATAGGCCCCTGTTGGTCCTCATCATCGGGAGGCAGTACGGCTGAAGAAGACCTAACTGGACCTTCACCAGCCCTCATTCCCCGCAGATTGAGCCCTTGGGTATCGGGGCCGGCAGGACTCAGGTGGGGGTGTCTCAAGGCGTGGAACCAGAGGAAGAAGCAGAAATGGAGTTGGACGTATAGGGTCGAGGCAGGCAGCAGATGGGCGAAACCAGGAGCAGGCCAGAGATCTAGACAGAAGCGGAGATGAGAGGCCAGGCAGATGGACAGGGCAGGCAGAGAACAGGCAGAGATGAGATATCAGGCAAGCATCAAGGCAGGCAGAGGTGAAGCAGTTTCAGGCAAGAAGGGTCAGAACCAGAAGATCAAACTGTCAGGATGAGGAGTGAGGCAGGGACTGGAGACAAGGAATAGGAATGCTGGAACCAAGAATCAGGAGCAGGAAGCTAGGCAGGAATGCCGGATCAAGGCAGGAATAAGGAATGCAGACAACTCACACTCAAGACTGAGCTGAACCCATTGCTGAGGTAAAGTGCTAGTAGCAGGGCAGGGTATATATTCCCACCCTGTCTGAAGTCATCTTTGTGGGCCGCAGGGAACTTTCCCACCGCAGGTCCTTTAAATTTATAGCAGAGGCGCGTGCGCCTGCCTAGGGAGCCGGGCATGGAGCTCGGAGTTGGCGGCGTGTGGGAACGCCGTGAGAGCAGACCGCTGTAGCAGCGGTCGGGGTCGGCTGTGAGAGGTGGCGATGGATGGGAGCTGCAGTGGGTTGCCTGCCTGCCGAGGTAGGGGGACCTGGCTGCAGTCTTACGTGACCGGGGATCCTAACACTATCCCATGACTTTTTTGTTTTCTTAGAAGCCTCTCATGAGGGATTTTGTCAAATGCCTTCCATAGATCCAAATACACTACATCCACCATTTCTCCTTTATCCACATGTTTTTTTAACCCCTTCAAAAAGATGTAACAGATTTGTGAGGCAAGACTTTCCTTGGGTTAAACCATGCTGGCTGTGTTCCATTTTACGATGTCTTTCAATATGCTCTGTGATTTTGATCTTTTAAATAGTTTCCAATATTATTCCCGGCACTGAAGTCAGGCTCACTGGTCCATAGTTTCCCAGATCTCCCCTGGAACTCTTTTTAAATATTGGAGATTTTTTTTTCTTTTTTCTTTTCCATTTTCTCTTCATTAGGTTTTTTTTTTAAATCAATTATATACAAAGCTTAACTTTGTTACAGAAACATGGTGATTTACATCAAGGCAAAAATTTTTCAACAAAATAAAATATTTTCCAAATGAAATGTCCCAGATTAAAGACACCTCATTAGACCACAATAATGGGTGGGGGTGGTGTACTGCAAAATCAAGGGAGGTCCGGGAGTGACCTCCTGCACTCGGACCGTCGGCTGCCAGTAATCAAAATGGCACTGATAGCCTTTGCCCATACTATGTCACGGGGGCTACCGGTGCCATTAGTCAGCCCCTGTCACATGGTAGGAGCACAATATGGCAGCTATGCCCATGTGATAGGGGCTGACCAATGGCACTGGTAGCCCCTGTGACATAGTAGGTCAAAGGCTATCGGCGCCATTTTGAAACTGGCTCTGAAGGTGTGAGTGCAGGGGATGGCTCCCGGACCCTCCGCTGGACCAACAGGGAGTTTTGGTAAGTCTGGGAGGGGGGGTCAGGAGGGTGGGGGGTTTGTTTAAATTGGTTTCTTTATGCAGCTAAATAATTCAGCAAAGATTTGTGTATCCGTGGGGAATCACGATACGTTTCGCGTCCCCATGAATACAATGAATATGGCCACATCCGTTGTGGATTGCCAATACGTAGGGACCAAATGCACACCTCTAGAGAAGTGTATCTTTCCCTGTCAGAGATATGGCTACCTATTTAATCCTACCAGAAGTATGTGCTTCAGTGAAAGATTAAACTATGCACATGTTAAGTATATACGACTGGCACAGTTAATCTGTTAATGGCTCCTTAAATCAGTTATCATTCCATCTGTTGCATGGATAATTGTTGTAATTATACAGCTAATGTTTTCCGATGAGCGCTGACCCCCAAGACATAGTATGGTGAATCGCAAACAGCACAAAGGCATATAAATTCCCAAGGCATAAAATATATATAATTGCATACAGCACAAAGGCAGCAAAACACCAAAGAGGTAGCGTGGATGTAATCGCAAACAGCACAAAGACATCAAAACCCACAAGGCACAGAGTTCATGTAATTGCAAACAGAACAAAGGCATTACAATTCCCAAGGTGTAGAGTATGAGGAATAGCAAACCACACAAAAACCTAGACAGGCTTAGAGAACAAGGCAGAAAAGAAGAATAGAAGTAGGGTGGAAAGGAAAAACTTGTATTTTTATCTTTTTCACATTACCTTCTACAATATGATTCTACCTCCCCTTGTGCTAACACTTAGTTAAATTACTCACCCCGCTCCTCTCTTCCCCCCCCCCCCCCCCCCCCGCTAAATCCTTCTTTGAAACATCCTTCTGTCACCATATTATTCGATTGCAAATCCTGTAACTTTATTATGCCTACCCAGATCCTCTATCAGTTTATGGACTCCTTTGCTAACCAGTTTATGGACGATATACCATCGAATCCTGTAAATAGTTACTCAATTGCCAGGTTATTTTGTTAGTTTTGTACGCATAGTTCCTGTTCTATGTAAAGGCAATGCCTAATAGTTACAAGTTATATGTAAACCGATATGATGTGCAAACGGTTGTCGGTATATAAAAACATTAAATAAATAAATAAATAAATAAATAAATAAATATTTATTAGGGATGTGCAGAGTGACGCCATATGTTGCATTCGTGATTTGGATTCGTCGGGGAGCAGATATGTTGCATTTGGCCGTATGGCGCCCCGATGCATTAATATGGCGATTTCTATTCATGTCCCAGCTAAAATTAAAATTAACTACAAACCCCCACCCTCCTGACCCCCCCAAGACTTACCAAAACTCCCTGGTGGTCCAGCATGGAGTCCGGGAGCCATCCAATGCACTCTCACATCCTCGGTGCCGGTTTCATTATGGCGCCGATCGCCTTTGCCCTCACTATGTCACAGGGGCCAACCGTTGGTACCTGTGACATAGTGAGGGCAAAGGAGATCGGCGCCATTTTGAATACTGGCATCGGACAGCCGGTGTGCAGGAGGTCGCTCCTGGACCCCCACTGGACTTTTGGCAAGTCTTTTGGGGGTCAGGAGGCCCCCCCCAAGCTGGCCAAAAGTCCCTGGGGGTCCAACGGGGGTCCCTGAGCGACCTCCTGCACTCCGGCCATCCGATGCCAGTGCTCAAAATGTCACCGATAGCCTTTGCCCATATTATGTCACAGGAGCTACCGGTGCCATTCGTCAGACCCTGTCACATGGTAGGAGCACAAGATGGCGCCAATTGCCATGTGAAAGGGGCTGACCAATGGCACCAGTAGCCCCTGTGACAAAGGCTATCGGTGCCATGATGAAACCGGCACCGAGGGTGTGAGTGCAGGGGATGGTTCCCGGACCCCCCGCTGGACCACCAGGGAGTTTTGGTAAGCCTTGAGGGGGTTCAGGAGGGTGGGGGGTTTGTTTAAATGTTTATTTAGGTGGCCATATAATTTGGCGAAGATTTGTGTATTCGTGGGGAATCACGATACGTCTCGCTTCCCCATGAATACTACGAATAGTGCAATATACGTTGCGGATCGCCAATACGGCGAAAATGAATGCACACCCCTAATATTTATTTTAGGGACAAAATACCCAAGTAAAATCAAGAAAGAAGTAGGGTTGAGATATACACTATGATCCAAACAGCAAACATGAAAACTCCCAAGGTGGTATATCCTCAAGGACCTCCATTGGTTACCCATTTCCTCCCACATAAGATACAAAACACTCACCATCCTTCATAACTCCCTGTACAATCACAATCACTCTTGACTCGAGGATGTGCCACGCTTCTGCTCATCCAATCATCCCACCAGAACCACTCTTGCAGGAACTCTCTACACCCCTACCCTTAAAATCGCACACCATGCTTCCACTAAAGAAAGAGCCCTCTCCATCGCAGGCTCCTCCCTCTAGAACACCTTGCCAACTGAACTCCAATTAGAACCATGTCTGCGTAAATTCAAAAAAAGGATTAAGACATGGCTCTTTAAATTGGCTTACCCAGACTCGGATCAAACTTAGCTTGTGCCCTATATATTGTACCTTTATCTGCAAGGTTGTATATTGCTTAATGTTTAATTGCTTAACGTATAATCTCCCTGCCATGTTTAGTCCCTAGAGTGTATACCTTGTTATTTTTGACTTATTGCTCATAATATGTACCTTTTCTGCAAGATTGTATATTGCTTAATGTATAATTTCCCTGCCATGTTTAGTCCCCAGAGTGTATACCTTGTTATTTTTGACTTATTGCTCACAATATGGTTATCCCACCACCATACCCTCCCCTGCAAGGTCGTTCCATAATGTTTATGTATAACTTCTCTGTGATGTCTTAGTCCCCTCAGAGTGTATAGTCTGTAAGGTTATTTTGTGGCTTCAAAACCCCCAAGGTACTTCCAGTCATCTTGCCACTCACTTGGAAATTCTGGAAAGTCCAGCAAAGGCAGATTAGTTTTCAAAAAGACAAGTTTTTATATCAACTCTGGTGCCAGCCTTGAATGATGGATGCTCACAATATCCTCTGCCATTGAGAAAACATGTTCACTAAACAAGCTGATTGGTTGGTAGGAAAGATAATCCTGAGCCGACTTGACTAAATAAGGTCAGTCCATGGACTTGTGGGCCCATTAAATATTCCAGTGCATCTGTGTCCATGTTCTCAATGGGCTCTGTTAACGTGATACAGACATTTCTGCCGGGGTTTCCATTGCTGGGGTGGGGCGAGGGTATCCCTTGTCAGCTTCTTTAGTTATGGCTTGTGTCAGGAGACACAATTTTGTGCAGGCAACATGGCTTGGGCATATTGAGGAGGGAGAGGAAATTCTAGTTGACAGGGTGCTGCTCATTTCTGTTCTACTCTCAGCGGTGGCCGATCTTTCCAGTACTATAATTCTCATTCATGTATATGATGTGTTGGGACTGTAAGGAGAGTCTCCATTTTACCTGTTGATCGCAAAGCATGGCAAGCACGTACATTTGTTTTCTATCAAAGGTTACAGTCCCTCTCTTTCACCTGCTGCTGCAAGGAGTCCACAAACTGCAACAACTATGCTTCCATTCCTTCTTGCTTACAAAATCTAATTTTTTTTCTCCAGAATATTTACTCTGAGGGATGACCCCATCCAGAGTGGTACTTCTGGAGCTCAGATCCTCCATGGGATCCTTGAAGGGCTCCAAGATTTGTCAGTCGCCTGATTACTACTCAGTCATGATATCCCTGGGGGAATCCATAGCTGTCTCTGTTTCCAGAAAGAGATCTTGAAGGGATGTCTGATGCTGCTCCACTAAACTCAGCAGAGTGGAATTCCAAATGGTGCTTACGTCTTGTATAAAATTCTTATGAGGATTTCTGAATTCCTCCTGCTTCTAATTTAGAAACTGCCCCTTCAAGCTCCAATGGAAATTGTGCACTATTTGCCTGCACATGCATATTCCTTTTCAAATTACCCTGTACGTTAGCTAGATTAATGTATCCATCTAAATATACAAGCCACACAGTGGCTAAATATGTACCTCAGAGGATCTAACCTTTTTAGAAATTTTCAAAAAATCCAGGTAACTTTTGCTAACATTTCCATTAAGAGGATTAGAGGACATTTGGGGAAAATTAAGAGATCTCAAATTGAGTTTTTGGTCATTCCCCATATTTTCTAATCTTTGATGAAGCACCACATCATCCTTAATCAGGTAACATTACTTTCATGAAAGTTTAACATAATTAATCTTCTCACTCTATTTTAGTCCAAATTTCCAATGTTATACAATGAGGTCACCGTGTGAAGGTACTCAGCAAGATTTGGTGAGACAAATTTACTCCATTCAATTTATTTCTTACCTCAGACCTTCACTACCCTTTAATTGCAGTAGTGTTCCCTCTGTTTCCTTCTTCTAACTTTGTTTCTATTGATTCCTTCTTTTCCTTTCTTTCTTTAGGAGACTACATTTTGAATTCCTTAAGTTTTCCTTTCTAAGGCTTGTGTGCAGTGCTACATACTTTTAATTTCCATTTGGCTGTGGAATACCACAGAAATAACCTATTTTTTGTTATTCCCATGATAGTTTCAGCTTTTCAGAAGTTCCGAACACGTCCATCCTAATCTCCCCTTGCTTCCTTAGAGCAGAACTAAGTGGGAAAAGTTTAGGCCGAACAGTTCTTATAATATCCCCAACTGTACTCTGGAGAGGGATTCCCAGTCCAGAATGACTTCCAGACCACTGATGTTTTTACTTGATTCCAGGTAGAGTATTCCTGCTTCACTGGTCCTACATATGCAGCTGTAGAAGGGAGTCAGTCAGTGACTCATCTAACAAACGCATATACTGATAAGCCACATGGTGCCAGTATGTGTGCCATGAGGCAGTATCCATTCCCAGCTCAGAGAAACTACTAATTCTTTCAATGGTCCCAGAGGGTTTCTTTCTGCTGCTTGGCTATCAGTTTGCAGCAGCAGAAGAATGACAGCTGCCGGGATGGGATAGACTAGTATACCCAGTGTGTCATACTTTGTGTTACTTGGAAACTGAAACAGGGAGGGTAATTTTATAACAGCCTGCACAGGGCTGAAGTCCATGTGTAGAAAGTACATGCAGACTAGAGCCCTAATTTTCAAGCAGATTTATACACATAAATATGCTTTGAAAATTAACAGGTATATATGAACTTTAAGCTGCACATGAGAACACATTTATAACTGCTTGGGAGCAGGTGTCAATATGTACATGTATATTTACATGCATACTTTTATAGCCAGTCCTCTGTTTCGATGTTTTATCCTAGACTAAGGGATAATACAGGTCTGGGTTCAGGTCCAGATGATGAGGAGGATTACACTCTATATTGATGATTTCAAGAAGGTGCCAGATAATGAAAAATTAAAGCAGGGAAGCGAACACCTGCACAACTGGGGGAAACCAGGAATCACAAAAGGGTCTATCTATCCCATTAATTCCACATTTGGGTCAAACTCAATGAAAATACTGGAGTCTGTAGTTGGTGTCCAAATAAAAAATAGTCTTTACTGTAAATTAACGAAGATTCAAGTCAAGATGACAAAAATAAGAACAGGATACATTCAATGATCGACAAAAAGCAAATGGTTTCTCGGTCCATCCTTACTCTCTTCACTTCCCTTCTGGCTCTTGCACCTTCATCCTGATTGAAAATATCCCCACCAGTTAGAGTGGGATAACTAGAGTATAGTTCCATGCATGAACTGGTCTGGAAAATAGCCATAAGTCATCTATCAAAAATACAAGTCTCTTGAGTTAGTGGCTCAAAAGTCTACATCCTTCTCTTCATGCAATTTATTAACTGGTCAAAAAGGTCAAAAGATTTCTGCCCCACTTCTTTGGGTTACTGGCCATTCAAAATTAAAAAATCTTCTAAAAAAAATCTCTTCCTCAAAACTTTGTTGTGGGTCCCGGCCACGCTTACCTGCAGTCAGACCCCCCTACCTCCTCCACGTTGCCAGCACAGGGTCTCCATCGTGGCAGGCAGCAGCGCACAGGCCGCGGCGCTACTGCTGCTGGACGTCGGGGAACAGTGTCGGGAGAGACGCGGCGAGTCCCACCTCTTAAAGGGGCCGCGATGCCGAAACCAGGCCGGCCCTGGAAGATGACATCATCAGCCAGGAAGATTTAAACTCCCTCTGAGGTATGGAAGACGCCTTTGCAACAGGTCCCAGTGCTTGTCTGCTGTTCTTCTGGCTTTCCTGTTTTCTGGCTTTCCTGTTTTCTGGCTTGTCTCGGATTGGATTTGGACCTTGCTGCTCGCCGCCTGCCTTGGACCTTTGCCTGGATTTGGATTTCATTGCTCGCTGCCTGCCTCGACCCTTGCCTGGAACTCGGACTGTGTTTGTTGCCACCTGCCTCGACCCTTGCCTGGAACTTGGACTGTGTCGCTCGCCACCTTCCTGGGGACTCCTTGCCGGATTGTGCTGCAGAACCTTCCACCTTCCGGAGACGAGCACACCTGGGTGCTACAGGTGGGTGTCATCTCTCGTCCCGGTCCAAGGATCCACTACTATAACAGACTTCTTTGCCAAATGCTAGAATTGCTTTCTGTGAGACCCAGGAGAAATCTCCAGCTCTCCAACCACATAACTCTGAGATCTTGTGGAAATCTCTTGACCTGTTGCTTTGAAATCCTTGAGGAATCTCTAGCCTCCTTCCTTCTCTTGACTCATGCTTCCTCAGTTGCCTTCCCAATAACCTTCTGAAGCACTGGGCATGCTCCAAAATCTATATACCCTCAAAAACCTTTCTCCCCAAAAGATGGGGTTCTAGCACTGGGAGGAATCAAAAATATCAAAATCCCTCCTACTACACCTAGATAAAAAATTCACATGGGGTTATGTTACCAACTGGCGTATCCCCACCATGCTTTCAAAAATCAAAATTGTGAGCATAAAATTATTTTCCTTTACCAACTTCACCCCTGAGAATGCTTCTTTCAAGTACTCTTAAAGTATGTCCGCACATATTTTGACATGAGCAACCATGGAGTAAGTTTCAAAACACCTATGTATAAACAAAAAACTGTGTTTTAAGGGTGGAAATGCTTTTGAAAATTACCCCGAAAGATTATGATCCCTGTGACTTACATAAGAACATAAGAAATTGCCATGCTGGGTCAGACCAAGGGTCCATGAAACCCAGCAACCTGTTTCCAACAGAGGCCAAACCAGGCCACAAGTACCTGGCAATTACTCAAACACTAAGAAGATCCCATGCTACTGATGCAATTAGCAGTGGCTATTCCCTAAGTAAACTTGATTAATAGCCATTAATGGACTTCTCCAAGAACTTATCCAAACCTTTTTTGAACCCAGCTACACTAACTGCACTAACCACATCCTCTGGCAACAAATTCCAGAGCTTTATTGTGCATTGAGTGAAAAAGAACTTTCTCTGATTAGGTATTATTCACTTTAGCAAAAACGTTACCAACCAGCATTAATGGAGTATACTTTGTCATCTGTAAAGTGGGGTTGGACTAAAATTGGAAATAATTTGAATCTCAAACTTAATTAATCTCCATTTCACCTAAAGTGGGGAAGCCTGCATTTTGGACTGGGGCTGCACTGCCTACTATTTCAGAATTTAAACAATAGAGGTGTTTGTATAATAAAAGATTTGATGATGGATTGGAGATATATTCCTTTCTAACTACTGAAAGAGAAATCACATTTGATATAATTATTAGGGGATGTGCTGCTGCAAAATGTTGTTCTTTTTTGTTTCTTGGGGGTTGGTTGTTGTTTACTTTGTATTTTTCATTTAGTTTCATTTTTGGCATGCACAAAATATAGAAATTTAATATATGTTAAAATGATTTAGCTGGTAGCATGAATTTGTTCTATATTTCCAAGCAAACAGAATGTTGGAAATTATTAGAAAGGTAATGGTGAATAAAACGGAAAATGTCATAATGCCTCTGTATCGCTCCATGGTGAGACCGCACCTCGAATACTGTGTACAATTCTGGTCGCCGCATCTCAAAAAAGATATAATTGCGATGGAGAAGGTACAGAGAAGGGCTACCAAAATGATAAGGGGAATGGAACAACTCTCCTATGAGGAAAGACTAAAGAGGTTAGGACTTTTCAGCTTGGAGAAAAGACGACTGAGGGGGGATATGATAGAGGTGTTTAAAATCATGAGAGGTCTAGAACGGGTAGATGTGAATCGGTTATTTACTCTTTCGGATAGTAGAAAGACTAGGGGGCACTCCATGAAGTTAGCATGGGGCACATTTAAAACTAATCAGAGAAAGTTCTTTTTTACTCAACGCACAATTAAACTCTGGAATTTGTTGCCAGAGGATGTGGTTAGTGCAGTTAGTATAGCTGTGTTTAAAAAAGGATTGGATAAGTTCTTGGAGGAGAAGTCCATTACCTGCTAATAAGTTCACTTAGAGAATAGCCACTGCCATTAGCAATGGTAACATGGAATAGACTTAGTTTTTGGGTACTTGCCAGGTTCTTATGGCCTGGATTGGCCACTGTTGGAAACAGGATGCTGGGCTTGATGGACCCTTGGTCTGACCCAGTATGGCATTTTCTTATGTTCTTATGTTCTTAAGTAAATAATGTTAAGACGAGTCTGTTGTAGTTTGTGTGATAATTTTTATACTAAGGTTACAACTCTTATAACATTTTATAAATTGAATAGGATGGATTGACAGAATAGCATGTAAATGAAAATGTGGCTTTAATGGATACAGGGAAAATAGCATAATATACTTTCCTCCAAACATTATTTAATGTGGACCAGCTAAAGCCTAAAATTTAACAACTACACTGGAACAGCTACTAAATGTTAGCTTGCCCACAGGGCATGTATGCAGGGTAAACTAGTGTGTAAGAAGTCAGCCAGTGCCGTTTAGAAAATTGTCAGCAGCCAAATGGGAGGAAACTGGGATCTCTTCTACTCCATGTTTTCTACACGACATCAACGGAAAGAGTAGAAAGAGGGGAGGGAGGGGATGATTGGAACACAAAAGCCTCTTGATCTTGGGGTTGGGAGAGTCCATTAGGGCTGCTGAAACACTTGATTTGTAGGGGGGAATTATTATGTCAGGCTACTAAATCCCCTTTAGTTTATTGTGTATCGAGCTGGGGACAGAGAGTGTGCCAGGCCACCAAGCCTCTTGCTGTTTTGTTGAGACTGATAAGTCCCTTGTTTTTTATGTGCAAAGATTGTCAATGGGCATAGGGGAAGGGTTGAGGCCACGAAGCTCCCTTAGTTCTTATGTTTGGGGATGGGGAGACTGAGGTATACTGGCCCCATAATTCTTGTGTCAGGGAGGAAATGGGCGGGATCTAGACCTGGATTTGTTAATAGGTATACTAGGGCCTATCTGGGAGGCAAAAGGTTGGCTGAAGATCTGCTGCCTTCCCGACCCACTGTTCTGAATCTCATTCTGCAGAGACAAGCCCTCTGCTTGATGATCCATCTCCCTCTTCTCCCAGGTAACTGCAGAGACTAGGAGGGAAGGGATTCAACCTGGAGTAGACAGAGCATAGGGAGATGATTTTATTGAGGCCTGGGGGCCTGAATGGGGAATCACTGGGGCTGAGGAGGGTCTGGAAGATGAGAGGGGATTGACTGGAGGGATGTGTTTGTATGTGTCTATCAGTGTCTGAGAGAGGGAAATAGGGAAGAAGGGCAGTGTGTATGTATGTGAGAGAGAAGTAATTGGTGCCAGTTGTGAATGTGTGTGTGTGTGTGTGTGTGTGTTGTGTGTGTGTGCAAGACTGGAGAGGAGATAAGAGAAAAGATGTAAGGGGAAGCAGGACCAGAGCACAGAAAGGATACCTCCCTCCTCAATACCCTTCACTTCAATTTAGATTGTCTCTTCCTTGATCTCAGAATCTATCCCCCAGAACTGTGAACATTTCTTCCTTCCTACTTTTCTCTTCTCCTAGATTGTGGAATCACTCCTGCCAACTCCTAATTCCAGATATGCCCTCCTTTGATCTTCTTTCTTCCTCCTCTTCTATCCCTTATTCCTATCCTCCCCTTCTTAACCCTCCCCCTTCCTCAATCTTCCCATCTCTACTTCTCTCTCTCCAGTCCTCCCTTTCTTCTCCCCATCCCTGGTCCTCCTTATCCTCTCTCCATTGCCAGAATCTTCTCTGAGTGGTTGTGATCCCCTTTCCTCATGAAATAAAAGCAAAATACATTGTACAGACACAAGCAAGCTTGGAAATCTATTTTTATAAAGTAATATAAAAGATGAAAATGTTTGCCAATGTGCTTCAGAAGTTTCTAATTCCTGCCACTGAAAACTGTTGGGCTATACCTTAGGTCTTCTGTTCCCTGTTGTCTGATATTCCAGGGGATGAAATGGGTACCAACAGTGCCTAAGAAGCAGCAAAAAAAATAAATCTGTCACTGGGAGGATCAGATAATGGATGCTCCTTGCTTTTTACAGGAGGTGTTTAGGGGAGGATGAAGACTGCCAAGCTCTTTGCTATGTATCTTAGGAGGCTGGGGAATGAAATTACCTGTTCTATTATTTCTTTCAATAGCATGGGGGATTCTGAGGTGCAGTATGTAACCACTACACTTTTAGGTTTTGCGTGCAAATGTTTCTAACATAGCAGTTGCATTTTATCAAGAAAGCCAAAGATTTGAGCTCATCACAAATGATGAGGGGGTTTTTACAATAGCCCACATAAATTAGGTGGCAAAGTGTAAGTTAGACCAATTTTTAAAGTGGTCTTATTGTTTGTGTGTAAGTTCACTTTGAAAATTGTCATACCAAATTTATCCACATACAATTACACCCGCTATTTTTCATGCACAAATGTTTTGTGAAAATGTATACAAGCAGAGGTTGATACTCAGTGCTACTTAGCTGGATAAGTAGAATCTTATCCACTTAAGTGATGGCGGCTAAACAGTTTACAGGATAGGTGTTAGACGGAATGTGGGTATAAAGTGGAAGAGTTACTTATCTGGCTGACTTAGCCGCAAAGGAACATAAGAACATAATAAATTGCCATCCTGTGTAAGACTTTGGGGCCATAAAGCCCAGCATACTGTTTTCAACACTAGTGAATCCAGGATACAAGTACCTGGTAAGTACCCAAATAGTAAATAATCACATGCTACTAATGCTGGTAATAAGTAGTGGCTGTTCCTTAGGTTAATAGCAGTTTATGAATATGAACTTCTCCTCCAGCAACTTTCCCAAACATATTTTAAACTAATTTTCACTAAAGGCCAAATTTTCAAAGGCCTACACATGTAAACCCCGGTATGCGCACAAGTGCCAGGCCCTGAAAAAGGGGCGAGCTTGGGGCATGGTCAGGGTGAGGAGGGGTTGGGCAGGTCGGGATGGAGGCCAGCTGGCACAGCAGCCATCAGCTGCTCTTCCGGGGAAGCACACATCGGCTGGTTGCTGGCTCGTGTAACTTGCTTCTGATCAAGAGGAGCAGTAAGTAATAAAATACAAAATTTAGGGAAAGGTAGGTTGGATTTAGAGGGTGGGGAGGAGAGGGGAAGAGGGAGTAAGTGTAGGTATGGGGGTAGGGAACTGGGGAAGACCCGACTGTTTCGCCATGCGTATTTTACGAAAATTTGCCCTACCTTGCACGCGCCGCCCACACGTGCATGCGTGGATTTTAAAATCTGGTGCACATGTGCACATGGGCATCCAATTTTATAACACGCACGCATCGGTGTGCGCATGTTATAAAATTGGCGCATGTATAAGGAAAGTTAACAGAATGAACATTTTTTAATTGCATCAAATTTTCAATGTTTAAACCTCACCAAGCTATCTTTAATATGCATATTTTCAGAATTCTGTAATAACTGAAACTTAGTAAATAGTAAACCAACAGGTGTTTCTAACTCAGAAATGTTCCTAACTCTGCTCCTCAATGGAGGATCTTTTGGCATTTACTAAGGAAGACAAATATGTGTTAACTTGAGAGACATTAGAGTCCAATTTAGATATCATCCTCCACAAATCAAGGAACGTGACAAAATCCATGGGTGAATTACCATCATTGATCCTGGAAAGCTGATTAGTTGGTAAAAATTCAGCCTGAGAGGGTCCAATTAACAATTCATTCATTGCCACCAGGATTCATTGGACTAGTAGCCACATTAACATTATTAGATGGATTAATGGGTGGTTGTGGAGGAGAATGACATTCACCAGGACTCAAAGAGGCAGACAAAATGCCCTTATCTTCCCCATTCTCAACTATGTGTGCAAATAAGTATTTTCAAAATGGTAGGCAGGTATATTTTGAAAAATACTTGTCTCTGTGTATATATCAAGATTATTATGAGTTCTGGTCATGGGGCCTGTCAAGCCTAAAATATACACACATGTTTATAACATAGGGCCTCATTTTCCAATATCGCATTGGTATCGCATGCGATACCAAAAAGGGGTGTACCTTATGCTAGTTTATCACAGTTCACAATGTCTCCTGACAGGCCTGTTTCAGGGGGAGGGGGAGGGAGAGGGGGAGGGAGGGAGAGGGAGAGGGAGAGAGAGAGAGAGCCTTGCTGTAGGGCCTCCTCCCTAGACAGGTATTTGTATCCCTATGAGAGGCCCACCTAGTAACTCGAGGTGAGGTTTAAGTATTAGTGTAGGGGATTAGGGGCCACTTTCACATTCAATGTGAGACGTACGAGCAGAACAGTGTTCTCTTGGGAAGATTTGATGACCTTCGGAGTGAGGAAACTCACTCCAAGATGAGATTTGTGCAATGGTCTCTCCACCTAGCTTGATGGACTCTCTACCTGGGTAACAACAAGCTAGGTGGAGAGACCATTGCACAAATCTCATCTTGGAATGAGTTTCCTCACTCCGAAGGTCATCAAATCTTCACAAGAGACCGCTGTTCTGTTCGTACGTCTCACCTTGAATGTGAAAGTGGCCCCTAACCCCCGCTGTCCCAATATATGTGAGTCTGCAAAACTGCCTACAGGCCCACGATGCAGTGCCTGGATTTACACTTCTACTGGGACCACTGTTTGTACACACACCAAGCTAGTAACTACTAGGAGTGTGCATTCATTTTGAACTTAAATGTAAAACGCAACTTTTTTTTTTTAACTTAAAAAAGTGATGAGGCGAAAACGATCGGATTTCCAACTTATTCAACATAGCTATGTTGAATAAGTTGGAAATTGCGATTGTTGATCCTAAATAAAAATTTAAACCCCTCACCCTCCTTAATCCCCCCCCCAAGACTTACCAAAACTCCCTGGTGGTACAGCAGGGAGTCAGGACGCCATTTCTGCTCCTTTGCAAGGAGCACGTGACGTCGGCGTCACGTGATTCCCCGCGCGATCGCTCCGGGGGATCCTCGTTGCACCCAAAAGAAACTTTTGGCTAGCTTGGGGGGGCCTCCTGATCCCTCGTTGCACCCAAAAGGAACTTTTGGCCAGCTTGGGGGGGTCAGGAGGCCCCCCCAAGCTGGCCAAAAGTTCCTTTTGGGTGCAACGAGGATCCCAGAGCGATCGCGCGGGGAATCATGAGACGCCGCGTCACTCCGACGTGACGCCGACGTCACGTGCTCCTCGCAAAGGAGTTCAGAAATGGCGTCCTGACTCCCTGCTGTACCACCAGGGAGATTTGGTAAGTCTTGGGGGGGGGGGGGGGAGATTAAGGAGGGTGAGGGGTTTACATTTTTATTTGCACGTATGGACATAGACTCAACTTATGGAATTCTCCATATGTCCATATTGACCGCAAATGGGACCCCCTTTCGACTTATGGACTTATGAACATAAACTTTTGCTCTGCATATCCCTAGTAAAGACAAAAGAGGTCCACTGGGGATTTGGCTTCAGTGAGCACAGCTGTCCCAATATATGTAATGTGATAATATGTAAATATCTTTAACCCTTTAGATTCAATTTTTCAGGCTCACATATAGAGCCTCCCTCTAGCTGCAGCACCTTTGTTGCAACTTGTTACTCTTGTTGCTCCCCTTTCCCCCCTCCCTGTTTTTTGTATTTTCCACCTTTTTGTTCAGATGTAAACCGATATGATGTGCCCTCTAATGTCAGTATAAAAAAGCTGTTAAATAAATAAAATAAATAAATGTAAGTCTGCAAAACTGCCCAGTTCCCACTTATGCCCAGTGAGTGCACTGCCTTCTTGGCTTAAAAGAGCACAAAGAGACAGCCTGAGTTCAATAAAAAAAAAACAAAAAACGTAGTAAAATAAAAGGCATGACTTGCTTGGCACAGCAGCAAAAACGAAGAAATATTTTTTGAATGGAAAATTCTATCAAAGTAGCTAGCAATTGAATATATCTCCCACTCACAACACCCAAATCCTGCTTGCAACCTACCCCAGGGGGTAAAATATAAAAATAAGCAGCAAAATGCCATTGCTAGCAGTTTGCCTCAGTGGGACAGACAGAGATACCGTCTCAGATCAATAAAAAAAAAGTGTGGTAAAAAAAAACATGGCTAGCTGGCACTGCAGCCAAATCAAACAAATATCTTTTGCAATGGAAAATTATCTCAAAGTAGCTAGCAATTGAATACAGATTTGAGACACTCAGACTAGCTCTGAGTAAAGCCACTGTCCCCGGACTACCTCCCCAGACCACACATTCAAAGAAAGAGTGTGGTACGCCATGTGCTTAAGGTATAATAGTACAGCGTCATCAGGAACAGTGTCACAAAGCACTGAGTGAGAGTGGCGATTGGCTGTATTAGAAAAATGATTAGCTCTGATAGGTTGCATTCTGGCCTCCATGCGAACATGTCTGACCCCCTTTATGACAGGGCTGTGAGGTCACTTTTGACTCACAGGAAAGGGCTGGTTTTTGCTATGGATACTCCCACATGGCCTTCTATTTCAAACGGCCGCTAAGAAATCACTGTGAGCCAAAAGAATGAAACTAATATCATATGTTGTATTTGTGGGGGATTGCGATGCGTTTCGCGAACCCACAAACACAACGAATAGGTACTTATGTGTTGCGGATTGCCCATGCATTGAAAACGAATGCACATCCCTAATTAGGGGCCGGCCAATGGCACTGATAGCCCCTGTCACATGGCAAGGACAAAGGGCCATTGGCGCCGTTTTGATTAGTGGCAGCCGAAGGCCTGAGAGTGGGAGATTGCTCCCGGGACCCCTGCTGGACTACCAGGTACTTTAGGAAAGTTTTTGGGGGGTCGGGAGGGTTTGGGATTCTAATTAATTAGATTTAAAGGGACGGGTGGGTTTGGGGTTTTTTTTTCTGTGTGCTCTTTCTTCCCCCCCAAAAAAAACGATAAGAAAACCATATGAAAATTTTGTGGGGTTTTCCTATCGCTTTTGTGGACCCCCCGATACTTGATGGATTAGAAAATATCATACAATATTTTCATCCATCAGAAAAACGATGCACATCTCTACCTCTGAATGTAGCCATGGAGGGCACTTTATTATGGGGTCTTAGAGGTTTAGCATATGGTTAATTCCCAGGTTCTCCATTATCTGCAGGGGCTGATCATCCGGGGCGAACATTTCCCCAGTGCATATTGCCATGACTTTTGATACATCTTGCCCCTGGGACAGTGTTACAGAACATCACCACATCTTCTCTGTGGTGTCTTTTGACTGCTGATGCATGGCTGGGGACTTCTGGCCTGCCATCTGGACTGGAAGAAAGGGGAATGTGGTCAGCTTCCTCTTTTCAATGCTTTTATAGCTGCTTCTACTGCTTCTGATTTGTGGCAAATGGGATCACCAGGCTAGTTCTGGTGCTCTCTCCTGATGTCAGTGTTAGCCTGTGTTTTTCTATATGATGATACACACTGGCATTTATAAGATGCTTCAATATCTTCCTTCGACTGATGGTCTAACAAAAGTGAATGCACTCAGAAAAATACAGATTCTCTCTAATTCTAAAGAGCCTGCACACCACAGATGTCTTCTAGGATTTCCCCTCCATCTCTAGATCCTTGGGGCTACTGCTGCTGGAATTGGAGCTTAGGACATAATGGGAGGTAAAAAGCCAAGTATATTACTTATGCTCTATAACTCCACTATCTGCCTTCATTGGGGGTGCCCTCAGTCCCGTCAATATCAACCGTCTCCTCCACCTCCTCACTGAAACGTAGAATGTTAGTTCACAAATTCTTTTCTTCCTGTGATTCATTTTTTTTAAACTCCCTCAATTGCCTGAGAAACAGTGCTGATTTTTGGTGCTGCAACTCTGCTACCCATGACCCTGCCTGTTCACTGCTCACACCTGCCTCTCAAATATCTGTTGTCTTTTACCTCTGCTGCAAAGCAACAGAGAAGGAAGCAGGCAGCAGTGGTACATGCTCTCCCAATTTTAGCTTCATATGGCTTAAGCTTGTCACTCCAATTTTTCTCCTGCTATAAAAATCTGTTTGTAGTTTAAAGGCAGGACTCAATTTTTTTCTCCCAGCTACTACTGCTTGTTCATAAAAGTAATGTTGTTTAGCAGAATAATCTAGGAGTGAAAGCCATCTCAAGCCATAAAAAATTTTAAAAGGAAGAGAATGTACAACTGCTAATTATTCCTCTCTCTATTTTTTTTGGAGCAGAGGTAAAAGGTGTCAAAGTCAATGGAGGCTGTGGTTAGCTTGTCAGAGGCAGCAGAATTGTGACATCAAAAACCAGCAGCATGATCTTCCATGATTACTGCTTCTGAGTTAAGGGAAGTGGTATTTTCAAATTCTGATTCTGAGGCTGAACAGCTAGTGGCTGAAGAGAATCTGTGGATTCCATTCACTGGCATTTTAGCCTCCAGTGAGCATGTGGAGGAGGCAGATGATGCTGACAGGGCAGACAGATACAGGAAAGGGGAATACCAGTCTTCTCCATATGAATCCAAATGGAAGCTATATCAGGCCTCCTGCAAGGATTTCCTCTGGCTTCTCCTTGCCTAGGGCATTGTACCAAGTTGGTTGGTGCTCTGTGCCCATTATTTAGATCCTTGGAGTGTTCTTTCCAAAATGAGTGGCTGCTTTGAACTTCTTATGATGCTTTGAGGTCTTCATGTCCCACTTTCTGCTGCTTTGATCCTCTATCTCTGTCTTGTAGTTTTTCCTCCTACTTTTGGTGCTTTGTTCCCTCTTCATGGTGCCTTAAAATGTTCAAGCAACATTTTAGTGATTAAGAACATAAAAACATAAGAATTGCCATACTGGAACAAACCAAGGGTCCAACAAGCTCAATATCCTGTTTCTAGCAGAGGCCAATCTAGGTCACAAATACCTGATAGGATTGCAAACAGATAGACCCCATGCTGCTAATGCCCAGGGATAAGAGGTGCTGTTTTGCCACTCTTGTGCTGTCTTGGGGTGTCCATGCCACTGCTGTTGTTTCCCTTTGCCTCAGGCTATTCTGGCAAATCTTGATGCTGCTTTGTTACTCTCATGGTACTTTGGAGAACTATTGCCACAGCTGATACCATTTTGCCTCTTTACGGTTCTTTGGGCTATTCATGCTATTGTTGGTGTCATGTTGACACAGTCTTGGTGCATTGGAGCTCTCTTTACCCTTCTAATGATTTTTATCCACAACTTTCATTAGAATTCATTAGAAACCCTCAATATGGGAGCCCAAAATCATCTGTATTGCATTTTCCATTGACTGTAATGGGAAATGATTGAAAAAAATAGAAGAAAAAAAAATATTTTTTCATCTGAAGCAAACCAAACAAATGATTGTGACCTATGAAACAAGTAAGCTGAAATATCTGCATATCACTATCACATAAGGCTCAATCACTTTTAACTGCTCTGATAATATATTTTAAATCCAAACACCCAACAGATTTTATTTGTTTGAATACTGACAATGATATTTAATTCTATGGTTTCATGGTTGAAATGTGTGTGAAAGAAACAAGTCACAAAAATATGATGGAGTTCTCCCATATTAATTTTCATTCCTTCTCCACTAAATCTTTTTTTTTTTTTAACATGACTTTGTTCCAACAGTAACAGAAAAAGGACTGGGGAACTATCTGTTCTAACAATTTAAGCTTTTAAGATTTACAATAAGAGTACTGAATTCACAATAACATTTACAAATTGGAGCCTTGGGGGTGGTCGTGTTCTCAATGGACAGCACAGCTGGATATGAGTGGTTCACTTGCCAAAATACTTCTCTCCCTGGTACTTGAAACAATAGCATTTAACTAAACCTGAGGAATATTGGACACATTTCGGAAATCAATGTGCATCTGAGGGATTTTCTTTTATTACTGAATTAGTACCAGAGGATTTCTCCACAATTTCTGCCATTGTTTTCCCTATCAATAATTTATAATGAATGTGTCAATTTGTTCCCATTTATTCTAAATGGATAATTCCCAGCCAGTCATAAAGGAGTGATATGATACACTGTTTATATAATGGCAACTTAGTTTTATTGACTATAAATATGTGTAGACTCCCTGTAATGGCTGTAATGAGCTCAAATGTCAACGTGGGCTATATAAATTAAGGTTTAAAATTTGGGGTTTGAGTGCTGAACCAATTCTAACCCAGTTTGCATCATTATTAGATTTTCATGCCTGACGAATTTGATCAATTGACAAGGGGTGAAAGAGAAAGAATAAGTCCAAACAACTGAACTCAGAAAAGAAAACTAGATGAGTGCAGCAGCTCACATTTTCATATACACTCAATTTAAATCTTATGCACCTGATGGGGATGTGCATGCTCACGGATTTATGCTTGGGTTAGAAGCCATTATTTTCATATAATATGAATCAGCATCATGAGTTAAAAATAGTCTGAAGATTTTAATAAAATAGGTCAGATTTGAATTATATAAAAAAGATTCTTATTCTTCAAGCAAATTTGAATAAAATAGTCACAGAGCTTAATCTAGATTAAAGGCAGCTCAGAGGATGTTCTCCTGCTTGTACTCTTGCAGTTGTCCATGTGGATATCCCCTGTTGTTAGCTCAAATATGAAAAAGTAAGCTGTTTCTTCTCCCTCCTCTGACCCTCCCTCTCCCCACCACTCTTTTGAGCATCGTATAGTCATCCAGCCCCACTTTCTTGAAGCTATAGTTGACTCTTTTCCTTTGCTTCTTCCTCCATAAAAAGTCAATGTATTTCATTCCTCTCTTCCACAGTCAAGATCTTACTCCATGCACTGTACTTCTCCTGCCTGAACTATTTTAATCAGGCTTCACAGTCCTCCATATTTATCTTCCCTAATCTGCCAAGCATGTGGCAGAAAAAAATAAATATTATTTCTACATATAATTATCTGCTTCCTGAACTTCTGGGTTCTTTAGTACAGTGAATCTCAACCACCATTCTTGGGAGCAGTCTGGTTTTGAGGATATGCACAATGAATAAACTTGAGGTATATCTGCACACTATGTAGGTAGAGTATGCAAATATTTCTTATGCATAATTAATATGGATATCATCAAAACCCAAATGGCTGGTGGATACCAAGAATGGGATTCAGAATCTTTGCTCTCAATGGGGCTGATGTAATAAGGTGCGCTGAAGCTGCCACGAGTTTGTTTACGTATTTTCCCACGCAAAGGGTTTTGTGAGCGGGGAAAAAAGCACGTACAAAAGCGCTTACTGACCCAGGATTTTTTTCTGTGTCAATGCATGCTAATGGCATGCAAAGGAGGCAATTACCTAATCATAGTCAATACAGAGAGCCATGCTAATTAGGGATGTGAATCGTGTCCTCGATCGTCTTAACGATCGATTTCGGCTGGGAGGGGGAGGGAATCGTATTGTTGCCGTTTGGGGGGGTAAAATATCGTGAAAAATCGTGAAAAATCGAAAAATCGAAAAATCGCAAAACCGGCACATTAAAACCCCCTAAAACCCACCCCCGACCCTTTAAATTAAATCCCCCACCCTCCCGAACCCCCCCCAAATGACTTAAATAACCTGCGGGTCCAGCGGCGGTCCGGAACGGCAGCGGTCCGGAACGGGCTCCTGCTCCTGAATCTTGTTGTCTTCAGCCGGCGCCATTTTCCAAAATGGCGCCGAAAAATGGCGGCGGTCATAGACGAACACGATTGGACGGCAGGAGGTCCTTCCGGACCCCCGCTGGACTTTTGGCAAGTCTCGTGGGGGTCAGGAGGCCCCCCACAAGCTGGCCAAAAGTTCCTGGAGGTCCAGCGGGGGTCAGGGAGTGATTTCCCGCCGCAAATCGTTTTCGTACGGAAAATGGCGCCGGCAGGAGATCGACTGCAGGAGGTCATTCAGCGAGGGTTCCGGCGCCTCGCTGAACAACCTCCTGCAGTCGATCTCCTGCCGGCGCCATTTTCCGTACGAAAACGATTCGCGGCGGGAAATCGCTCCCTGACCCCCGCTGGACCTCCAGGAACTTTTGGCCAGCTTGTGGGGGGCCTCCTGACCCCCACGAGACTTGTCAAAAGTCCAGCGGGGGTCCGGAAGGACCTCCTGCCGTCCAATCGTGTTCGTCTATGGCCGCCGCCATTTTTTGGCGCCATTTTGGAAAATGGCGCCGGCTGAAGACAACAAGATTCAGGAGCAGGAGCCCGTTCCGGACCGCCGCTGGACCCGCAGGTTATTTAAGTCATTGGGGGGGGGGTTCGGGAGGGTGGGGGATTTAATTTTAAGGGTCGGGGGTGGGTTTTAGGGGGTTTTAGTGGGCCGGCTCACGATTCTAACGATTTATAACGATAAATCGTTAGAATCTCTATTGTATTGTGTTCCATAACGGTTTAAGACGATATTAAAATTATCGGACGATAATTTTAATCGTCCTAAAACGATTCACATCCCTAATGCTAATGCTAGTGTGGAATTTTTAATGCGGGTTTTTAACCGCCATGGTCAGGGCACGAGTTAAGTGACAGCATTGACTCGGGAGGGCCATTTTATTCCTTTGCTTGCCTTGGTGTGGTGTGGTTGTGTATCAGTGCAGCTCTGGAGTGATTTCTATGATGGAGATTTCTGATTGTGTCCAGCTGTTGTTACGCTCGGGCTGTATTCTGGTGTAGTGAACACCTCCTTCTGGAGTGACTCCAGGTGGAGAGAGATAGGGATGGCTGGAAAGTCTCTGATGAGGGTGACAGTGGAGCAGAGTAAGGCTGGAAGCAGTGTCAAATTCCAGGCTGGGTCAGGGCAGGCAACAGTGTCAGAGTCCAGGCTTGATCAGGGCAGGCGGCAGGCAACAGTGTCAGAGTCCAGGCTGGGTCAGGGCAGGTGGCAGACAACAGTGTCAGAGTCCAGGCTGGGTCAAGGTACCTAGTAGTAAGGCAGAGAGCCCGAAAGTCCACACACACACACACGGCAGGGCAGAGGGCCCTAAGGCCACACACACACACACACACACACGGCAAGGGAGAGAGCCCGAAGGCCACACACACGGCAGGACAGCGGGCCCGAAGGCCACACATGCATACAGTAGGACAGCGGACTCGAAGGCCTCACTCACATGGCAGAGCAGAGGGCCCGAAGGCCTCACTCACACGGCAGGGCAGAGGGCCCAAAGGCCACACACATATGGCAGGGCTAGGAGCCCGAAGGCCACACACTCACAGCATGGCAGAGGCCCGAGGACCGCACGCGCAGTAAGCAAGGCAAGGCAGGGCAGAAGGCCCGAAGACCACACACAGCGCAAGACAAGGCAAGGCAAAGCAGGGTAGAAGGCCCGAAGGCCACACACAGCGCAAGGCAAGGCAAAGCAAGGCAGAAAACCCGAAGGCCACACACAGCGCAAGGCAAGGCAAAGCAGGGTAGAAGGCCCGAAGGCCACACACAGCGCAAGACAAGGCAAAGCAGGGTAGAAGGCCCGAAGGCCACACACAGCGCAAGACAAGGCAAGGCAAAGCAAGGCAGAAGGCCCGAAGGCCACACACAGCGCAAGGCAAGGCAAAGCAGGGCCCAAAGACCACACGCACAGCAAAGCAAGGAAGGCTAGAGCAGGGAGCCCAGGCGAGCTCGATGCTGAATCCCCGAGGGAACTGCCAGGCAGGGATATAAAGGGAAGTCCAGAACATAGCGTGAACAAGGGAGATGGACTGGGTCCGTCAGGAGAGCCAGCTCTAGAAGGACCCCTGGTGGTGAGGCGGTTTCACAGCAGCCATAGCCGTAACAGCTGGTCCTGATGCTGTGATAAGTCCTGCGGCTTTGCCAAAGGATGACAGCAGCAGCAGAAGGTTTGGCAGGTGACAGAGGTCATGGTAGGAGAGAGAATCTGGAGGGAGCAGGCGAAGAGGAGGGATCGTGAGCAGCAGACTGTTCCAGCTGGAACAGGCTACAGAAGGGTATGGAGGGAGTGGACATTTCACCTCAGGACTGCTGGGAATACTGGAGTCAGTTGTGGTGTCTGGCATGGAGCAATCACTTCACCCAGGTACTGAGGGCCATGCTGAAGAGGGTGAAGCAGTACATCAGATACCTACAGCAGCTTCGGAAGTGGCAACAAATCAAGAGAGCATTTTTTGACATAGCCGGAATGCCAAATGTGATGGAAGCTATCGACTATACCCATGTGGCTCTCACTCCTCCTCATGGAAGAGAGATGGCTTACCGGAATCGGCCCACGCCATTTTCTAAGATGGCACCATCTGTCCGTTGCTCCTACCATGTGACAGGGGGTGACCAATGACACCGGTAGCCCCTGTCACATGGTAAGGGCAAAGGGCCAATGACGCCAATTTGTTTACTGGCAGCCAATGGCCCGAGAGCAGGAGATCGCTCCCGGGACCCCCGCTGGACCACATGTAAAATTAAGTTTGGTGGGGTTGGGAGGGTGGGGTGGGTTTGTTTGTTTTTTTAAATAAATCTGCCACTCCCCCCCCACGCTAACCCGAAAAATGAATTTTCCCCGAAGTTCGGGGAAAATCCTTCTCGGTATTCGGGTCCTCCGACTCATGCCGGACTATTTCTTTGAAATTTTCTAATTCAGCAAAAACGATTGCACATCCCTCGTGTGCAATGCTGAACTGAAGATTCTCAATGTGGTGGCAAAATTCCCTGGTAGCAGCCATGATTCCGTCAGCTTGGTACAGTCAGCACTGACTCAGCAGTTCATAGAAGGGAAATATGGTGAAGGCTGGTTGCTGGGTAAGATATAAAAAAGTGACTTCTTTTTAATTGCTATTTGCTGTGTGGAGATGGGGATGTGCAGAGGAGGACATAAAAGTCTAGTTAGTATGTTCTATCTGTTACATGTGTGCCCTATTAAATTGGTTATTCACCTGCAAGCTCACATGTGTTACTTTTTTATTTTCATTTTGGCACACATGCATGGGAAAGATTATGACATTATACCCTGGGAGCCTTCAAGCTGACTTGCATAACCGAATAATAGTTACCAGAGCAAACATGTATCGGACAGAATGTACTAATATGCATGCAGTCAGATTTAGTTATGCCATCACTGTACATTCTGAATGCTACATGGAACCTTTCATGCCTAATAATTTGCCACACATGTCAGCATGCACTGAGCCCCTAAGGCAGAATATTAAGGGTTTATAGGGTCATGAGTGGCCAGTGTGCACAATAAAATCTTTCAGTGGTTAACTCGCAGTGATGGGTAAAGATGGCAGGGAACTTTCAGGAAGAGTAATCATTTGTTTAGAAAAGATATTAGTTTTTTCTTTTTTTTGTGTGTTCTACAGGTGACGCTGGCTATGGGTGCAGGTCATGGTTGCTGAAACCATTGGCAGTGCCTCAAACTGTGGCAGAAAGGAGGTATCGGGAGGCACACATCTAAACCAGGGGAGTGATGGAGCACATATTTGGGTTACTTAAAAGTAGATTCTGGTGCCAGGTCAAGGTGAGGTGTTAGTGGTGGTTGATGGATTAGGGGCCAGTTTCGCATGTACAGTGAGACGTATGAACAGCACAGTACACTTTGGTGAAGATTTGACGCCATTTGGAGTGAGGAAAGTCTCACAAAGATGAAATTTCTACTATGTTCTCTCACCCTAGCTTGATGGTACCCTGTTATAGAGTCCATCAAGCTAGGGTGAGAGAACATAGTAGAAATTTCATTTTGTGAAACTTTTCTCACTCCAAATGATGTCAAATCTTCACCAAGGTGTACTGTGCTGTTCGTACGTCTCACACTACATGTGAAACTGGCCCCTAAACCCTAAACCACCACTAACACCTCATCTCAACCTTTCAGGTGGCCATCTTATAGAGATATAAATAGGTGCACACAGTGAGGACCTCCCCAGAGGCTCTCTCTCCTCCCCCCCCTCTTCCTCCCTTCTTCTCCACTCCCTCTCAAAATGCCATTCCAGAAATGTATCAAATTGCATAATGGCCATTTCAGACATATCACACAGCTTAACGCTAGGGAAAAAGCTAAAATTATTTCCGGCATTAAAACCATGCAATAGCATGCATTATGATATTGCATGGCACAATATGGCCCCTAATTTAACTAAAAACCACCCAAACTCATCCCCCGATCCCACCTATCTAAAAAATTTGCATTTGCACCACACGCTACTATATGTTTCGCATGTGTTAACACCATAACACATTTTGATAAATGATCCTATATATTTTTTAATTGTTCTCTACTGCAATGGATCCTGTCCTTGGTATGAGTGGTTTTGGGGTTTATTAATTAACATATCACTTTAAACATGTAAAATTAAACCACATTAACTCCACACTCATATCATAAAATATTCAAATATTGTATTTATGTATTTATTTATTTAACTTGTTTTGTGCCGTCATTCGGTTTCGCCATCAGAACGGTTTAATATGACTAAACTACAAAAATATCACTTACATTTGAAATCATACAAATATGTAGAAAGTACACAACAATGATAGACACATCTCTTTGAAGATGTTTAAAAATCATGTAAATCATTAGGCATCACTACTACTTCTTCAGTCTTCTTTGATCTCAATTCTTCCCAAACTTTTTTTCTTCACTTTTCCCCTCATGTTCTTATATATTTCTCATATTCACATGCCAATTTTCATCACGGTTCACTCTTCAATACTCATGACCACATTTTCATTTCCCTACAAGGGACCTTCGTTTCACCTGTAAGGCTTCATCAGGGGAACCAGCTATGTCTACAGAAAAGAATGAAAAATAATCAAATTACCTATACTATTCAACTGTAAGACAGGCACCTTAAAAACTACATTCACCACAATTATAAATAACTGACCCAATGCATATATTCCACAGATTTTCCAACACCTCTGATAATGTTTAAATGCACAAATTCCTTCTGATTTCAAAATGCAGATCCTATGGGTCGCTACTTTATGGTGAAAATATAGGTGGGGAAGGACTTAATTTCCATTCTCAATTTGTATGCTCCCAATATGGATCAGAGCTCTTTTCTACATTCTCTGAATTGACTTTTGCTTGACCATGGAGGGTTCTCTTGACTCTTATAATGGATGGGGACTTTAACTTGACTAGAAATGTTAACCTTGATAACTCATGCTCTTCCCCTTCCTCTTGTTTACATTAGGAAAGTAGATGGTCTCTGGCTGTTTAGATTTCTCAATGGGGGCTTGCTGATATTTGGCAGCAATGCTACCCTACTTCTCGTATATACACTTTTATTTTTCACCCTCATAGCTCTTATTCATGTATTGATTATTTTCTTATAGATGTCCTCCTACAAAACCAAGTGGTAGAAATGGGGATTGGGGACATAATCTGGGTGGACCATAGGGGTGTGAATCGTGTGATCGATCGTCTTAACGATCGATTTTGGCTGGGGGGGAGGGAAATCTGATCGTCGTGTTTTGGTTTTTTTTTTTAAATCGTTAAAAATCATAAATCGGGGGAGGGCGGGAAAACCGGCACACCAAAACAACCCTAAAACCCACCCCGAACCTTTAAAACAAATCCCCCACCCTCCCGAACCCCCCCAAAATGTTTTAAATTACCTGGGGTCCAGTGGGTGGGTCCCGGCGCGATCTCCCGCTCTCTGGCCACGGCTGCGTTGAGAAATGGCGCCGGTGGCCCTTTGCCCTTATCATGTGACAGGGCAAAGGTAGCGCCAGTGCCATTTTGGTTCCTGGCTCCCAACGTCACACGTGCAGGAGATCACTCCCGGACCCCCGCTGGACCCCCAGGGACTTTTGGCCAGCTTGGGGGGGCCTCCTGACCCCCACAAGACTTTCCAAAAGTCCAGCGGGGGTCCGGGAGCGACCTCCTGCACGCGGGCCGTATTGCCAATATTCAAAATGGCGCCGGCACTACCTTTGCCCTCACTATGTCATACGGGCGACCGCCGGCCATCTTTAGTCATCAGCCCCTATTATATAGTATAATAGGGGCTGATGAGTAAAGATGGCCGGCGCCATCTTTAAAGATGGCGCAGGCCATCAGCCCCTATTATAGAGTATAGTATAATAGGGGCTGATGAGTAAAGATGGCCATCCAGTGCTCCTACCATGTGACAGGGGCCGGCCAATGGCACGGATACCCTGTCACAAGGTAAGGGCAAAGGGGCATCGGCGCCATTTTTTTTTATAACAGCTGATGCCTGGGAACGGGAAATCTCTCCCCGAGGCCCCCCTGGATCTCTCCTCTCCCCGAGGCCCCCCTGGATCTCTCCCCGAGGCCCCCTGAGGCCCCCCTGGACCACCAGGTAATTTTAAAAGGTTTTTGGGGGGTAGGGAGGGTGGGGTCGATTTAAAGGGTCGGGTGGGGTTTTTTTTTTTTTTTAGTGGCGCGGGCCTCCCTAAAAAAAAAAAATTAGCGATGTGAATTGGAATCGGAAACGATTCCAATTCACATATCTTAACGATCAGATTTCCCTCCCCCCCCCCCAGCCGAATCTGATCGTTAAGACGATCTGGCACACGATTCACATCTCTAATTCTAACTCTCCCATCTTACTTCTTAGACTTCTGGCATTGGCATACAGACATTTCAAAGTGTGTTTTTTGTTTGTTTAATAACCTGCTTTTCAGTTGTTTGGGATAATTCGGAATCATTAGCTTCAGTGATTTTTTACATATAGGGGATTCCTGACCTTTCCAAGACTTGCCAAAAGTCCCTGGTGGTCCAGCAGGGGTCCGGAGCAATCTCCTGCAGTCGTGCCGGTAGCCCCTGTGACATCACAAGGGCAAGGCTATCGGCGCCATTTTGAGTCATAGCAGGCCTGACAGCCCGACGGCATGGAGGGAGGGATCGTTCGTGGGACCCCGCTGGACCACCAGGGACTTTTAGTAAGTCTTGGGGAGGGATCGGAATGGTGGGGGGATTATAAGAAAGTAAATGTGAAGGGTGTGTGTGGGGGTTTTTCAGATTCGCAATTTTTTTTCCAATTCGTGGTTTGTTTTTTTTATTCATTTTTCTGGTTTTGGGTTCGGGTTCCAGTTTTGTTTTTGGTGACGTGCCCGAACCGAAACCTGACCCGAGCTAGAAAAACGAAGCTCATCTCTATTCAATAGTCCCTTCACTGCCTCATCAACAACATTGCCACCATTCCTGAAACTGCCCCATCCTCATGTCTTGTATGCCTCCATTCTTACCACTTAAATGTTATGTTTTGCATAGAGAATTTTTTAAACTTTTATACTTATGACTTGTTTTAATTTTCATTTATTCTCATGTTAACCTATATATGTTTACCTTTTACAATGCCATGTATTTGTCAGTGCTATATAAAAGTATGATTATATTATTATGATTATTATTACAAGAGTACTATTCAAGAAAGATCTTTCCAGTGGTATACATATTACAGGAAAGCAGTATTGTACTGTACAAGTTGTGAAAAGTGATCTAAATATCCATCCATATGTTCTTTGAGTAGGGCCTGTGTTGCATGAGGGTAGTTTTAGTGTGCCCTTGGGCCTCAGCCCAGGCCCCGACCTTCAGAGCCGGGCCGAGGGTTGATGGTGGCTCCACATGGTGGATGGGCTGACCCTCTGCCAGACCTGCAAGCTCCCAGAGCCAACAACATGAGATGTTGGTAGGGGAATGGTCCTCCGACTGTTACGAGCCCTTTCGGACCTGCTGCTTGATCGGCATTGGAGCAGCAGGCCTGACCTGAGGTTGAGGCCATACGGAGGCCTTGACACGTAGACAGGACTATGACGGATGCAGATGGCATCCCTGACGAAGACACTTGGGCTGATGCAGACAGCATCACTGACAAAGACGCTTGGCTGGTGGAAACAGACAATCCAGGCGCAGGGACGGATACCACCTGTTGGCCACTCCTAGGTCCGACAGGCCCGAAGGCCCGGAGCTCATGACAGCACACTGACATGACGAGGAACTTGACATCCAAACTGGGCAAGACAAAAGGCAGGGGAACATTGGCACTGTCTCTCAGGGTGCCCTACACAGCCCACCTTCACGGGCGGACCCAATGGGCTGGTCGCAGATAACCGTGTCCCACTGCGTGCCCTACACAGCCTTTGCAGGCTGGTCACGGACCACGAGGAGAGTGGGACAAGCGCAGGGTAGGTCCAGGCAACGAGGAACTTCAATGACGAAGCCGGTGTCATCCGAAGCTTCCTCTAAGGCTGGCGGGCATGGAGGCTCAGGAGCACAGGACACACAGTCCACCTGTAGGCTGGTCCACTTGAGCACAACCTCATCCGAGGGACCCCCAGCCTTACAGGTACCGGAAGGCTCAAGAGCACTGCAGATGAAGACGTAGGGAAGAACATCCTGGCAGGCAGACACATCAGGATAAGGAAGATCATGGCGGAACATCAGAACATGGTCAGGGACCTCAGGCAAGACATCAAGACACGAAGACGTAGTATAAAGGCAGACGAGACGAGGAGCTCCACGAAGAACAGAAGACCTTACAAGGCTCTGGCAGGCAGGAGCCTCCAGAGGGAAGTCACGACGATGCAAGGCGAAGAACAGACTAACGGAGCAGCCCTTTATAGGGCTGAAGCAGGAAGTCCCATCAAAGGTGGGGCCAGCACACTTCCTGTGCCTGGCCCTTTAAATTCGGCAGAGAGGCGCGGGCCGGCGCCTAAGAAGCAGCAGGAAGCAGCAAGGAGCTGTGCAGGACCGCAGAGAGCGGCCTGCACTGTCGTCATCATGCAGAGACGCTGGCAGAGCCTAGGGAGCAGGCCCTGCCGTCGGCAGCGGCTCCAGCCATGCGGGGAGCTCCGGGGGCGGCTCCAGCCGCCGGACCAGCCCGGGGATGCGGCCTAGTGCCGCGAAGATGGGAGCAGCATCGAGGGTGGTCCCGGGCCCCGTGGGAGATGTAAGAATGCCGTGGCTCCGACCGCGAAGCAGCAGACACTCCAGGGCGGCCTCCGGGCCACGTGGCAATACCGACCACGGCTCCAGCCGCGTAGAAGGCCCGATGGCGGCATCCTGCCGCGTCGGGTGAAGAAAGACAGCATGGGGTAAGTGAGCCTGCTCGCGGGGGGACCCGCGGGCAGCGTTCATAACAGCCTGTTCATTATAGACCTCTATAAATAAGGTCAACACAAGCTCTAATACACCTATTAGGGATGTGAATAGTTTTTTGACAATTTAAAAAAATCGTCAGATAATTTTTAAATCGTCAAAAATCGTTAGAGTCGCGATACAATAGAAATTCCCCCGATTTATCGTGAAAAATCGTAAATCGGGGGAGGGGGAGGGCGGGAAAACCGGCACACCAAAACAACCCCTAAACCCACCCCGACCCTTTAAAACAAATCCCCCACCCTCCCGAAACCCCCAAAATGTTTTAAATTACCTGGTGGTCCAGTGGGGGGGGGGGGTCCTGGCGTGATCTCCCGCTCTCGGGACATCGGCGCCATTTTGGCTGCCACTAATATAAATGGCGCCGATGGCCCGATAAAAAAAACCCCACCCGACCCTTTAAAATTACCCCTTAGCCTCCCCCACTCTCCCGACCCCCCCACAACTTTTTACACATACCTGGTTGTCCAGGGGGGCCACGGGTAGCGATCTCCCGTTCCCAGGCCATCAGCTGCGCTAAAAAAAATGGCGCTGATGGCCCTTTGCCCTTACCATGTGACAGAGCAAAGGTAGCGCCGGCGCCATTTTGAATATTGGCAATATGGCCCGAGTGCAGGAGATCGTTCCCGGACCCCCGCTGGACCCCCAGGGACTTTTGGCCAGCTTGGGGGGGCCTCCTGACCCCCACAAGACTTGCCAAAAGTCCAGCGGGGGTCCGGGAGCGACCTCCTGCACTCGGGCCGTATTGCCAATATTCAAAATGTTGCCGGTGCTACCTTTGCCCTGTCAAATGGTAAGGGCAAAGGGCCATCGGCGCCATTTTCTTTTAGCGCAGTTGATGGCCTGGGAATGGGAGATTGCTGCCCGCTGCCCCCCTGGACCACCAGGTATGTGTAAAACATTTTGGGGGGGGGGTCGGGAGAGTGGGGAAGGCTGGTAATTTTAAAGGGTCGGGTGGGGGTTTTTTTTATTGGCGCGGGCCTCACTAAAAAAAATTAGTGATGTGAATTGGAATCGGAACCGATCCCAATTCACATCTCTAACGATCTGATTCCCCCCCCCCCCCCCAGCCGAACCCGATCATTAAAACGATCGGGCACACGATTCACATCCCTAACACCTATAGATAGGGAATACCTTGTGATCATAACATTAGAAACATTCAGGTTCCAAAACTCCTTAAAAAAGGGCATATGGGAACAAATAAAATAGATGACCATAGTTTATGTTTATTTTCCTGGTTTCCCTGTGTTGTGAAAAAAGGACAAGAATTAAGCACCTCACAAAGAGGAACACCTTCATCCCATTTAGCTAGATCCATTTAAATGTATATTGAATACTGATTGCAATTATCATCAGTAGTATGCATCCATACTTGCTGCATCTCTCTACCAAAACTATGAGCCAATAAAGTGACAGGTTCCCATATTTGCACTCACAGTTTAATTGTCATTTTAACTCTTAGTGCTCACAGGTGAATCTGAAAGTGATTGCTATTATTTAACAGCATATAATAGACAGAAAACTATTAATAAAATATAGTAAACCCGTGTTATTCTGTCACTTAATCTAATGAAATCATTAGATTGGAGAGAATAGAATAGGGTGCACCATTAAAGAATCCATTCTTTGGGATGCCTGCCATGCATAGAAGCTAAATGGTGTAACGATATCCAACCAGGCTAAAAAAAAAAAAAAAAAGGAAAGGATTATAGCTGTCCTTAAGATTGAACAAAAATTTGTGAAAGAGGGAGAAATGTCGCTGCCAAACTACTAGAGGTTTCCCATCACTCTGTTGTACCACATTGTGCAGGCAACACAAGTGGAATCTCAGGGTTCTTGTTTCTCCATGAAACATTAGCAGAAGAAATTTTAATTGTAGATCCTTAAGGATGAGATGTGAAATACTACACAACTAAAGCTCTGTTCCTAAGTGTTTAGGAAATGTACTTCAATCTCAGCTTCTTATCCAGGCATTTGCTTCTTGCAGAGCTTGGTTTGGATTTAACTATTTGTTGGCAGAAGAGATAAAAATTTGATTTTGGTGCTGACCTTTATTCTGCGATACGAAACAACAAGAATAATAATATTGGTGCACATTTTCAAAGGATCTAACCATCTAACTCATAGGGTAGATTTGGTTATTTGAAAACTTACCACTGGTTAGGGGTGAATTTTAAAAGAGTTGCTCATATACGTGAGTATCTAGGCTAAGCATGAGCAAGACCAACTCATATATTAAAATGTCCCAATTACTCAAGTATATGTGCATGCACGAGCAACCTAATGCATGGGAACAAGGGGTGGAGTTAGGGCATTCCAGGGCGGAGCTCACATTGAAGCGCATAAATACAGATTTTAAATCCCATGCTCTCGGCACATGTCATGCTGTTACCCTCACTTATTTACTTCTGTTTTTTATGAAGTGTAAGTCTTAAGAAAACTTGTTTATGGCCTAGAATGACTGGAAGAGGGTTCTGGGTAAACTGGAGGGAGTGCATGCTAAAGAACCAGAGGAGTCTGGAAGACCTAGAGATAGATTGGGCAAACTGGTGGACTAATGGGTCAAACTGGCTATTTTCTTCATGTGCATGTGTTTTAAAATATGCTTAGCTGTGCACGTTGAAGCCAACAAATTCCTAAGGAAGATATGTGAAGAATGTTTCCTCGAATAACCTCTTAAAATTAGGAGCATAATATGCATGTTAGGTATATTTTAAATCATACATATGAACCTGTGCAGATGATATCGTAAAGATGGGCTCCGCCATCTTTAAAGATGGCACCAGCCATCCAGTGCTCCTACCATGTGACAGGGGCCGGCCAATGGCACGGATACCCTGTCACATGGTAAGGGCAAAGGGCCATCGGCGCCATCTTTATGAGTGGCAGCCGATGGCCCGAGAACGGGAGATCGCTCCTGGGACCACCACTAGATCACCAGGTAATTTTAAAATGTTTTGGGGGGCTCGGGAGGGTGGGGGAAGCTAAGGGGTCATTTTTAAAGGGTCGGGTGGGGTTTTTTTTTATCGGGCCATCGGCGCCATTTTTGAGTGGCAGCCAAAATGGGGCCGATTGTCCGAGAGCAGGAGATCGGTCCCCGCGCCCCCACTGGACCACAAGGTACTCGTAAAAAGTTTTGGGGGGGGTTCAGGAGGGTGGGGGAAGGTAAGGGGCCAATTTTAAAGGGTCTGCCCTCACTAAAAAAAATTAACGATGTGAATCGGAACCGATTCCGATTCACATCACCACCGATCAGATTTTTTTCTCCCTCTAGCCGAACCCGATCGATAAGACGATCGGGCACACGATTCACATCCCTAGTTCTGATTGTGACAAAAGTTTCAATTAAAAAGCAAATTTCATAAGAAACCAAAAATGTCACTGAGCCACAAGTTCATTTTCAAATAGGAAATGTAATAAAAGCTTTTGTCACAAAAGTGATACTGATGACAGTTCATTCTCTTGTATCAGGTCTGACAAGTGGCAAGTACTTCAACTGGAAGACAATCATCTCCTATTCCATTCTGCCTTGCTGCTATACCCCTCATGCTTTACCTTATGCCATGATGACATAGACTTGATTTGTTGCCATGCCTTCACCCTTCCAATGATGTCTACCCTCCAGTTTTGTTAGAATTGATGAGAAAACCCAAATTTGGAACCCCAATTTGGCTGCAGTGCTTCCTCTATAGACTTTAATGGTAAACAAATGAATAAATAAAACAAATACATTTTTTTTCCATTTTAAACTAATGAACCAAAAGGAGCTGCCCTACAAAATAAATGAACGAACCAAAATGAATTTTTTTTCCTAAACATATGCCTGCTACAGACATACTAGATGTAGTCAGCAACATCTGCAACCAGGGCATTCACAGATATCAATGCCAGTCTGATTTCCTGTCACTTTTTGGAAGGTTCCAATAGTTAAAGCCATCTTCACTTTAACCTCTAATGGCAAACTGAGGGTGGCCTGTGCTTATAGATGTTCAAACATTGTTAAAAGATGAGAGGTCTACTCATTTGAAACATAATTAAACATAGCTTTTCCTTCAATATCCACACAGTTCTGAAAGCTACTTCTTCTTTGCAAAGTTGTGTAAGTGCATTTGTTTTCTGAACTATTACTAGTTTTAATTAGCTTTCCTGCTATGTGGCTCAGTGTCATAGGGATGGCCCTTTAGAATTTTCCCATTGATTATAATTAATCTCTCTTTTTTTCAGAATAATAAAAAGTCATTGGCAGCATCTCTTTAGCAGCACCAAAAAAATGATTATTGAAGATTTTTTTTCATCAAGTATGACCATAACATATGTTGGCTTTTTTTAGGATAGCTTTTAAGAATATATTTAAAAACCTGGTCAGAAATACCTAGAAATAAGATCAAACACTTTTCACTGTACTCCCAAACATCCTAGCAATTTAAAGTAAAAAAAAAAACTTATCAAAAGCTCATGGTTTTTTTTTCTTGGAGAGGAAAATGGGAGCTGACCCAAAAAGGATTAGCCTTGCTTTAGTGAGATATGTACATTTTTGGTTTGTTTGGTCTATATATAATAGGCCAAGTGGAAGTAAAAGTTAACAGCCTATAATTATGCAAAGAAGTAGAAAAGCATATTCTGCAGGGCATAAAATGAGTAGAATTAGAACTAACTGATTAAGACAGAGTTAAGAAAAAAGAATGAAATGATCCTCAAGAACAGTCCAAGAGTATAACTCCTGATACAGTAGTGAATATGCATATACTAATGCATTTTTAACCTGACAAGGTTATAAGGTGTGTAAGGAAGCCCTTTCACCCCAGTCTTGCACCAGATAGTGACACATAGACCACAAGGTGAGACTGAGAATGCAAAACCTCGGAACAAAAGAGCAATTTAGGAAGACTGCATTTCCCAGGTTTCCTGAGCGAGACCTGGACAAATGTAAGCCTTGCTTCTCTTTTCTTTGAGGTGAGGTTTCCTTTTCATATATGTTTCAATATATTGTTCTTTTATCAAGTAGTACTAGCTATATTGCCCCGCTGAGTCCATATCAACAAATTATCTTTCTGTTTACAGATTTGGTCCTTCCTGACGCAGTTTATGAAATATGGTCCACCTTGGGGGACTGTGAACACAGATTGTTTGATTTTGAACTGTTTTTTTCTGAAGAAGCTATTAAAAGCAGATGTTTTGAGCAGCTTATAAAGAGTGTGGACTTGAATTTATTGCCAAGTCATTGTTGCTGCATTCTATTATTCTGGTGATTTGGCTTTCCACCTACTTTGTTACTCTCAAATAAGCCTTGCCAGAAAATAACGATTAAGTTAACATCTCGTCATTGAAACTCTAAGGCCGAAGTCCTGAAGTGGCAGCATATTCTTTGATGGTCCGGGATCCCCGACAGGTCTGCAGGAGTTCCGAGGCTGCCAATGAGGTCCTCACAGACTGGTCGTCAAAAATGAGATGAAAGTCCCCGAGGAAGCCATCCAGATCTTCCAGGATTGGGTCTTCTTGCACCCAAAGGGAATAGGACCAGACCAAGGCAGAACGTCCCAGTAAGGCCAGAGTAAATATTAACTTGGCCTTTTCTGTAGGGGAAAAATGCTGCTTGAAGGGTGAACTGCATCTGGCACTAGTTAATGAACCCTTGGCTTTCTCGAGGGTCCCCATGAAAATGAGGTGGAGTGGGCAGGCGAGGTACAGGTGAGGCAGGTGTGCCAGTTCCAGAAGAGCAACACTGCTGGAGGTGCAGAAGGAGTTGAGAGAGCATCCAATCAGATTGTGAGCCTTTCTAGGACCCCCTGCTACTTGATCTAGAACATTCTGCTTGCTGTTGTTTCTGTTGGGTCATGCCAGGAATGGCGTATAGGCTGGCCAGTCCCTCTGGGTCCATAACCTCAGCAAACTGTTAGGAAAGTGGACCCTTGTGCTGGGTATGGTTGGTGTGGCCAAACAAACAAGCCCATACAGTTTGTAGACAAACCCTAAGTGGGACTGACTGGAGATTCACCTATACCAACCATCTCCTCTGCAGATTGAGCCCTTGGATTCTGATGGCAGGCTAGAGAGAGAGAATCCAGGTCCAGGTGAGAGCAGGGCAAGCAGCTGACAGTGAGATCCAGTAGACAGGCCAGAGGTTGGGGCAGGCAGCAGACAGTGAGAAACTGATAGACAGGCCAGAGGTTGGGGCAGGCAGGTACAAAGCAAAGGGTCAGGCCCAGGGACAATCTGGAGAGTCAGAGAAGAAGCTGAGGGCAAACCAGGAAGTCAAGCTAAGGGAGACCAGATGAAACAATGGTACAGGGACAGACCACAACAATGAGGACCAAGTCAGGCAGGGAAGACAAACCAGAACACAGAAGCGTACAGGAACATGGGCAGACAATGCAGGGAAAAGCAACATGCACTGAGAAGCAGATCACTCAGGAAACCCGTTGCTGAGACAAGGAGTAGAGAGCCAAGTGGACTAAATGCCCAGAGCCTGGTGATGTCATCCAAGAGTGAGTCCTGCATTTCCATCAAGGAGGAGACATCTCAGGTATTCTTAAGCAAAAAGAATGACGTTCATTTTTCAGTGGCATACACTTTACCCAAAGGGACTTAATTAAAAAAAAATTGAAAGGGAATTGTTTTTATAACTTCAGTGACAATTGCAGCACATGTGCAGTTAAAGCAATGGGGCATTCGAGCTTTGTTAAACGGCTCTACAAATGCACAGCATTTCAAGGCGCTGCGGGGCATGCTGTTGGCACCTTTTGATTTTTCTCCTGCTCTTTGTGAAATAAGAAAAGTGGCTTTATCAGGTAATAATGGTTTTTTATATCGATTTCCTTATGCGAGGGGTTTATGTTGTATTAAGATATGTTTGTGATTTGCATGTACACATTTTCAAAAAGCTTTCTTTAAATAATTCACAGTGAAACAGCACGCTATGGAAAGCGCATTGTGTTGCCTGTGGGTGTTAAAATAGTCTTAACTGATTGGGTAAGTTACGAGAATTTTGGACTTTGCCCATTATTTTTTACATATTAAAAGCATCAGTTTAATGTCAGAGGACTACTTTCAGCTTCATACTCAATTCTGTTTTTTTAGAAGATACATGAGAGATCATATGAGTAAAACTGCTGTGGGATGGCAGCACTTTATATAAACTTCTGTGGAAGGGTTAGAATTATTTCCCTTGTAAGTAACATTATTATGCATTTCAAACAGATAAAATAATCCAACTTAATTAAACATATTCTTCTCAACAGCTTGTTTGGGAGCTTTGTTCCTTCTCTACTCTAGAATGAAGGTTATGAATCCCATAGGCTCAATTTAAAAGTGATACGGTGCCATATTGATAATTATAATCACTCAGCCTGATGAGACAACCAGATTGAAATTTCACAAAAGGTCCTTGACATGTGCCCGCTGAGAGTGCAATACATTTAGAAGACAATAGGGCTTATTTTAAAAGCCCTGCGTGTTGGGGTACATTTTGAAATTTTGTATTTTGCTTTGGTGTTAGTGTTGCATTTTTATATTTTGTTGGTGTGTTTAGTGAGATATGTATGGATGCAGATATGATTGTGATAGTTCTTAATTACATGATTTGTTCGCAGTGATCCATGTTTATGGTTTATGGTTTATTGTTTTTATATACTGTCACATCGGGCTGACCTTCACAACGGTTTACATTAAATAACACAAAAGAAATACATTTATCAAAATACAGTAGCATCTAAAATCTGTTAAAAAGAACATAAAATATATTTAAGATGCTAAGACCCATAAAAAACTTTATAAATATTAATATTCTTGATATTTTCACTTTGCAGCTTGCAAAGTGCCCAGACAGGCATTTCCTGTTTTGAGAGAGAGAGAGAGAGAGAGAGAGAACCACTCTCTACCTCGGTGCTATCAAGCTAGGGTGAGATTACATTGTAGATATCTCACTTATGTGTACCTTTCCTCCTTCCAAATCACATCACATCTTCACTGATGTGTACTGTGCTTGTTCGTACATCTGACTGTGCATGTAAAACTGGCCCCCAAACCTTAGACCTCCACCAAAACCTCACCTTCAGTTACTAGATGACCCACTTATAGTGGTATAAATAAATGACTAATATATGTACTACCCCAGACGCTCTCTCTCTCTCTCTCTCTCTACCTACTCCACGGCACTCTACTCCCCTCTCTCATTCTGCCTAAAACAAGATTTTCAATATTTATCGGGAATCCCTTTTCCAGTATATCGAACAGCTTAATGCCAGGAAAAATAGTATAGTTATTTCCGGCATTAAAACATGCGATAACATGCGTTACGCTATTGCACGCAATGTTAAACATCCCTCATTTTCATAAACCTTGCCCATACTCCTCCCCTGATTTGGACCTCAGTCTGTGCCATAGGCAAGGCCCCGGCTTTGGGCCTAGACCTAGGCCCATTGCTTTTGCTTAAACTTAAATGAACGAATAAGATTTGTTTCATTTGAGGGGCCCCCAAATCGATTTGAAATGAATTAGCCTTATTCCTCGTGTTTTACACTTTTGTTTTAAACGAATGCACAACCCTAATACTTGGACTCCAAACTCTCAAGGACATTAAGCCTAGCATTTGTGATCCATTCTTACCTGTGCCCACCCACATCCCTGCCCTTAGCCACAAAATGCATAGCAAGAAAGGGCTATAACAAGATTTTTGGTATAATTTTTAATTTTCACATTAATCCTTAAGGGGTTTTTCATAGTTATGGAGTTTTGTTTTGTTTTGTTTTTCCTTCAGGGTTTGCTTTTAGATGCTTTGCAGTGTGTCACCTCTGGGCTAGTGGCTATGATTATAACCGTGATACCCTTCACTTAATATATTTGGATATATTAAGTGAAGGGTATCACTTAATATGATACCCTTAATATGAAATGAATGTCCCTTTGTCCTTATAAGGTGCACATGCATCTACACACAAGAGTAATTACAACTCTATGTCCATTAATTCCTTAGCTGGCTGCTAGACAGTATTCCAAGAGTTTCAAGTATCCACATAGCATGTGTCAGGCAATATGGTCTACCTGTTAGCTATCTTCTTTTAATTTAGACTCTGAGTGTTCCTATAGCCTTGTGAATAGAGGTCAAAGGTACTGAATAGCACCATATCTCCTGCTGAGTATCCACCAGAAACCTGATTTCTTATGTCTATACATGGTAGCCCAAAAATTGTTATTTTGCCTGGATGCATATATAAAGGGGCAGCGCTTGTCAGATGTGAATCTGACAGAATATATTAATGCTTTTGCAGTGCACCGTTATTACAAAACACTGTAACAATGGACAATAGGCCCCTACTACCGACAGTATTTCATTGGCAGCACATGTACAGTGGTTCGATACAGTCAATGCTGCGTTTCTGTAGAGGAGAAATAAAATAACAACAGTGGCCTGTCCTGTCATCAGTGCATTTATCTGATGATGAATATATTAGATAATATACTAGATACCTTAAAAGGTTTGCAGGATGGCAAGAAACTCTGCACAAAACGTACATTAAGTATTGATAGATGACCCCTTTCAGGACACATAACTACAAATATTTGGTGTAGCTGCAGAACGCTTTTGTGCCAGATCTATTTTTTTTTTGTATGTCCTTTGACCTGCTAATATCTTCTTTAGAGGCTAGAGCTACTGTGAATGTTATTTCAGAGAGGATGATACGTAGCGTTTTCAGTGTTTGGTTTGGCAGAGGTAATGCTATATACTGTATCTCTCTGCATTTAAAAGTAATGTGGCTGTTACATCATTAGAACAAAGCATGCACTGGAGGCAATGGGAAAACCATGATGCAATAGCATTTCTGACACTATGTATGAAATCAGGGGGAGGGGGGGGGGGGCGTGCGAGGGTTCAGGCACATTGGCTTTCATTTGTTTTTATAAATTGTGCCGGTATCTTTTGAGTGACGGCTATGCAATGTTTCCCCATAGTATCTCCCAATAAGAGATCAGGTAGTTGCATTGATATCTTTATAATTCCCTTGCTGCCTTAGCAATGTCTCCCTTCCTTTGGGTGAAACCAAGATCACAGTCAGGTGACTTAGAAACGTATAGCATTCCTGTCCGAGCAGTCTTTAAAATGAATATTAAAATATCCTAACAAAAGTATGTTTTTATGTCACCAACCTAATTCAATTACTAACTGCAACAACTTTGCAGTTTCTGTTGTAGCATTATAAGGTGTTGAGTATATAAGATAATTAACTAGGCTTTGCACAGTACCAAGCTTGAGCAAAAGATGCTCAGTTCCTGCAACTGATGGAAATGGAAACTGAATAGTATTTAAGGCCACTTTTACAATCACTGCTGAACACACACACACACACACACACACACACACACACACACACACACACACACACACACATACATACACACTTTCCTACTTAAAAAGGAGTTTGAAAAACAGATATATCCAGCTGGGCATAATTCTGTTAAAGTGACTGTGTCATCAGCTCAAATCCACATTTCAGTAATCCACAGTAAATCCAAATTACAACTTTCCTTTTGGTCTAGAAGAACAACTACCATAGATCTGATATTATAAAAATGAATCAATGTCAACGTAGCGGGATCCCTGGCTGGCTGGTTGGTTGCGCTAGGGGAGCTACAATGCCAGGATCCTTCCAGTGGGGGGGAAATGTGCTGCTCGGTGTGGACATGTCCATGGTCAATACAAGCCAGTCCCAAAACCCTGTTCTTCATTGCTGTGCCAAGGGTGCTGCTGGAGTGGGCCACAAAGACACAGAAAAATAAAAAAGCCATCATCCTCTCTCACTCACTGTTCTACATCCAAGCAAAGTCTCTGAATCCAACTTGGTGTTCAAACAAAATTTTATTTTGTAAATCAAAATTCCAAGCAAGTGTAGAGAACCCTTGGTTTCCCTCACTGACAGGAGTGCATTATTTATCTGGGGAGCTTCACTGCAGAAACTAGTGAAGAGAGGTTTGAGTTTTACTCCCCCGTGTGGGAACTGCAGATGATGTGACTAACTGTTTATCATCCTCAAACAACACCATCAATCCTCATGGATTTTGATTTGGACTTTTTGCAGACAGGAGCTCGTTGCTCCTGCTATACAAATTTCCCCTTATTTATTGGAAAGGATTTGGGTTTTTCCCTTTTAGGGGGGGGGGGTGTCATCCCCCTGTCTGATCTTATTCTGCTTGTTTTTTACTCTTTTAATCCATTTTTGGAGAATTCCCTGCAAGAGCCTGGTCTCCTTTGTTGCAATGGATTGGAGCATTCCTGTATTCAAGGCTGGATCATGGGGTAGGGAAGACCCACAGTGTTCTATCTCTCCCTCAGATGACAGTCCTGACAGTGATCCAATGCAGAGGAGTTTCAATTTTAAATTAGCTCTTTCTTTGGGCTATATCTTTTGTTTTGAGGCAAGGACATTTTATTCCACCTTTCCTTTTTCTTGCTTAGATTTTTTCCCTTTTTTGGTTCAGAGAATATTTTTTAGGGGTGGTACACCAAAATAAATTCATTACATTATCATTTTCTGTCTGGGGGTGGGCCATTTCGGGTAAGAGTAAAGGGCAGCCAGCGCCATTTTGAAAAATGGTGCGGGCCATCCATGGCCCTTACCATATGACAGGGGCTGTCTAATGGCACCAGTAGTCCCTGTCACATGATAAGGGTAAAGGGTGGCCGGTGCCATTTTTCAAAATGATAGCAGCCACCCTTGACCCTTACCTACAATGGCCCACCCCCGGACCAAAAACAACAATGTAATGAATAGGGATGTGAATCATTTTTGAATGATTAAAATTATCGTCAGATAATTTTAAAATCGTCCTAACCCCTTCCTGACCCCCCCAAGGCTTGCCAATAATCCCTGGGGGTCCAGCAAGGGTCGGAGAGCGATTTCGTTTTCGGCTGCCAGTAACCAAAATGGCGCCGATAGCCTTTGCCCATACTATGTCACAGAGGCTTTCGGCGCCATTGGTCAGCTCCTGTCACATGATAGGAGCACAAGATGGCGCCGATGGCCATGTGACAGGGGCTGACCAATAGCGCCGAAAGCCCCTGTGACATGGTCGTTCGGGCTATTCGGCACCATTTTGGCGCGCGGCTTGCACTGGCACGAACTAGGGCACGGAGGGCATGGCAAATGGAAGCCGGGACTCCGCTGGACCACCAGGGATCTTCGTAAGTCTTGGGGAGGGATCGGGATGGGGGGGGGGTTGTATGTACTAAAACTGTTTGGAAACGTGTTTAAATGCTTGGGGTGGGGTTTTTTTTAGCTTCGTTTCCCGGTTCGTTTTTCGGCCCGGTTTCGGGTTTCTCGTTTCGTTTTCGGACAAACGACCCGAAAACGAAACGTGAACACCCGAATTATACCATGAAGTATTCGAACCGAAAAACGACCCGGCAGAACAAAACGAAGCACATCTCTAATTTTAGACACACGTCCAAAACATGCGTCCATAAATGGGTTACCAGTGTGCATATTGTATTGTATCGGCCTGAATATGCACACAGAGAGAGCTCCCTCAAAATCTCATCCAAGAAAGTGAGTAAGTAGAAATCACAGTGGCATTGGGTAAGGCATCTAGTAGTGAGTCTGTGGAAGGGGACGGGCAGGCAGTCCTCTTGACTATAAATCCCAAACGTATGCCCATCCCTGGGCTCTCTCTGTGCAACTGATTCTTGATACCTCTCACATTACTTTGCTGGTGTTTAGCTTACTTCTTAAATATGTCTATATGCAAATTTTACCTAATGCAACTGTTCCCTTTATTCCTGTCTAATGCACTGCACTTGTTATGTATATTATTTATTAGCAGTCTATCTCATATCTTTATCCTATTTGTATGTATCCATTACTTCTACAACTTTGGGAATTGGTGGAATATCAGACGCTTATAGGTAAATAAACAATGCGCTAGTAAATCGAAGGTGGCTGCATAATTGGCTCAACGTTTTGTGTAGTCCCAGACTGCCATTCCGTTTCCCATTTTTTGTTTCTTTTGGCTCTGCATTGGTTTAGTATAGGAATTCTGTTTGAGAAATTCTAAAATAATGGAGCCGGCCTGTCATGCGGCTTAGCCTGTAAAACTGCAACCCTGCAATTTTCTGGTCTTTATTTTGTAATGCCAAATTATTTTTTTTTTCAGTTTACTTTTTACCACAGTGTTACCACAATGAAAGCTGAAGCACGAAGTCTCCTGCGAGGATGTAATTTGTGAAGTAAAAGGCAGGAAAGCATTGGGCAACATCGATTTATTTATGAGCAAGATGTCCAAAGACATACAAAACAGCCTTAAAAATGTCTGCAGCAGTAAATAGAAGAAATAACTTAGCTGTACTTAATAATCAGAGGCGATTTGTAGGAAAATATCGGCCCGGGGGGGGGGGGGGATTTTTTCAAAACTGGCCCATGGGGGTATCTGACGCCCTCATGCACTTTCACCGCAGCACATGTGTCAACAGCTCCCAAAAGCACGCCAAGTCAATCCTGGAACCTGGTAGAATTGAGCCAAAATATCTCCAAAATAAACTTCATTTTTCCTAAATAACTAAGAAGCTGCGGACATTCTAGAGAAGGGGTGAGTAGAGCTGATCCATCCATGCAAATTGTTTGGGCCCCCTACACATTAACTTATATTGCTCATACTATAGAGATATATCCTGGATTCCTGCTCTGACTCTTGAATCAGGGCAAGTAATGACACTGCCAGACAGAGCCTCCCCAACACTGCATATGCACTTTCTCCTGGCTTACCCACTTCCTTTCTGTGCCTGTAGCTTGCCTCCACTTCTCTGCAACCCTCCCACCCCTCTAATGCATTCCCATTAACTACAGGCTACACAGTCTGCTGCTTTTGTGGTTCCCAGGCTGTGCTCTGCCTACTGACTCCAAGGGATGGTGGGGGAGGGAAACCAGAAGTGATCCATACTGTTCCCTGGGCTTATGAAAAGGGAAAATTAAGCCCTGGCTGAGACTAGGGAGAACTACTAACCCAAAGTAGCACAGCTCCAGATGGAATCCTGCTTTCTCTTGTGGAGCCAGTCCAGCCAGGGCTGATGAAAAGTATTAGGTGTCACAGGCAAACCTTACAGCCTTGCACACATTCCTAGCCTCACCCTTCCCAGAAATAATTTAAAAATATGCATTTATAGTAACAGATTTTACATGAAAAAGGATTTTCAATATTCTAATGTAAAAATAGCACTTATCATATATGTATTATTCACTAGGGGTGTGCATTCATTTCTAACGAATTTCTCATCCGCAGCGTATAGGGCCCTATTCGTTGTATTCGTGGGGAAGCGAAACGTATCGCAAGTCCCCACGAATACACCAAATCCGCCGAATTATTCGACTGCCTAAAGGACCCAATTTAAACAAACCCCCCACCCTCTTGACCCCCCCAAAGGCTTGCCAAGACTCCCTGGTAGTCCAGCGGGTGGTCCGGGAGCCATCCCCTGCACTCACACCCTCGCTGCCGGTTTCAAAATGGTGCCAATAGCCTTTGACCTACTACGGTGCCATTGGTCAGCCCCTGTCACATGGCCATCAGTGCCATCTTGTTCTCCTACCATGTTACAGGGGCTGACCAATGCCACCCCTGTGACATAGTAAGGGCAAAGGCTATCGGCGCCATTTTGATTACTGGCAGCCAACGGCCCGAGTGCAGGAGATCACTCCATGAGCCCCGCTGGACCACCAGGGACTTTTGGCAAGTCTTGGGGGGGGGGGGGGGCAGGAGGTGAGAGGTTGTAGTTAATTAAATTTAAAGGGTTGGGATCGGAGTCCCCCGAGAACGGATGCAACGGATTTGGGTCCCAACGAATACGAATACTGAATGGGACGAATCCGTCCCTGCTGCACATCCCTAATATACATTCCCTATTAAGATACTATAAGGCTTCTCAAACCCTACCTTAACCGATCAGATTTTCGGACTGTAGTGTAGCTATTGGGGTTTTCCAGCATTGATTATTGCAATTCTGTTTTTCTAGGACTACCAGTTTAAATTATCAAAGCCTTGCAAGCAATACAAAACTCTGCAGTCTTATTACACCTGTTTTAAAAGCACTCCACTGGCTCTCAGTCGAGTTCCGTATATGGTGTAAGATTATCATTATCATATATATTGCAGTTGCTCTAACTAACGATTTACCCTACATGATTAATTTACTTCGGAAACTTTACCATCCAGGCAGGAACTTCAGATCAGAAGGGCAATGCCTATGAGATGTGCCCAGTTTCAAGTTAATTTGTCCAGGGGAATGCAGAGAGCATATGCTCTCAGTAGCCAGGAATACTTTTTGGAATCAACTCCCAGCCCCCCTCCATAAACCAGAAAGCAGCAAAGTGTACGATAAAGCCCTGAGAACTCACCTGTTCAGGCTCAGCCTTCTAAATCAGTTAGAGGCTCTGATGACAGAAATTTATACTTTGCACATGATGTATTGTTCCATAAGTTTTTGCAATGTTTGATTTTATAATTGTATTTTTTGGAAACCACCAAGAACCTTGGACTGAGCGGCATACAAATGTTTTATGTTTAAATCTGTTTACTGAAAATCAGAATACCACTGCCAACTATTTTACATGATCATATCTTGGAAGTCATAGAAAAATGAGCATGAACATGAAACAAAATGACAGGGAGTGTGTTTTCTGCTACCCTCTGCCAAGTGTTTGTAGCAAACAGAATCCAAGACTTTCTAAACATTTTTCAATAAAATAATCATCAGACATTTCCCCTTATCCCCACCTTCCTCCCCAAAAATCCCACACTTATTCCCTCACGGAGATTTTCAAGTGATGAGTTAGCATAAGTCATCCAAGGTCATTTGTTCAGAATCCGGCTTCAAGTTTTAGGAGACAAACCCTGTTCCATGTAGTTAAGAAAGACCTTCTGTGCCTGGATGACAAACAACTTGACACATTTTTCCTTTGCATTAAAGAGTGGAACTCTTTAATGCACAGAACTCTCCACAGCCAGAAAGATGAGGTCTCCCAACCTCTCCAAATCTTTTGCCCCAACAGAAACCTCTTCCTAATCAGTCACCCTTATTTTTGCCCTGCAGTACCGCAGAATCATCAAAAAACACCAATTCAGCCACACAAGGAACCACTGTCCACCCTAGCTACCCAAGAAATGCAGCGATTCTTTTCCGAAAAAAGCTGTATTAGTGGTCATGTCCAAAAGACATGCGAGAAAGAACCAGGGGCACTCCGACATTTTGGGCATAGACCCGAATTCAACAAGAGTGCCTTGTAGGCCCTGATCAGAGTTATACAAATGTTTTAAATAAATACATCAATATATGCCACAGAGGAAGAATGTATTTTGTCAAGTGGTCCTAATAATTAATGCATTCCTGTTTGAGTAGTATGGATGCCAAAGAATGTGTGGATGATTTTCCAATTATCTGAAGCCTGTTCTTTTGTTAATTTCAGCCTAGCACCTTCCAAATACAGGAGGTATGAGGTTGCGAGGATCAGATCATTGCTTGTAATACCTCTGTTACATTCATGAATCTTTTCTGTAGTGCCAGATAAATAAGATGACATAAAAGGACTTGTTGCAAGTGGCAGATTTCATTGCAAGTGTGCTTAGTGGCAATTGCTACAGCTTCGACTATTATGCATTACCTTATGTGTGCAATACTCCTTTTGATGAATGATATAGTCAGGGACTTATGTGTGCAATACTTACCTCAGATGAATGATATAGTCAGGGACTTGTAAGCAATGTGTATGGTAGCTGACTGATGCAGCTGGCTTTCTTAGGAAGACACCCACTGCCTACGCATGAGGAAGGGAGATCCTGGAGATCTTGAAATATGCACCCACTAGGTGGACCCTTCCCCATGTTAGAAGTTTGCCAACAGCATACCAGAAATGGCAGACCTCAAATCTATGACCCCCAGAGCTCTAGGCATGGACTTACAGCTTAAGCCACAAGACTGGCTGACTCTTGGAACACCACAAATAATTATCTAAGTCAAATTGGTGGAAGCTGTCCACACTCCTAGAAGCTTCTGTTTGGACCAGCACTAGATATATGCCCCCAGATTGAGGGCTAGGTATAACAAGCCCTTGCCTGGCACACTGTTACTGGTTTAATAGTCTCCTGGGGTCTTCACTTGTTGAAACATTATTTGACTGTGCCAGATTTCTGTTTCATAATGAATTTTCTGCCACTCTAAGGCCTCATGAAGCCTCAGCCCACCCGGGCAACGTTTTTCATACATCACATCCCAGCCTTGACCTGCACCTTCAGACTCAACCTGTGGGGAATGGATGTGGCTTCAAACAAAGACTGACACAGTAAGAAGTGGACATGGTTGTTCCCTGTGTTCAAATCAGGGTCTGTCTCATGAGTCCTGTTCTTGCTCTCTCTTGCTATATAACTGGAATGATTGTACCTCAGGATGTTTTCTCCTCTCCCAAAGAGGAAAGAAATTTGTGGAGTTGCCCTACACAGTACAAGGAATGGATGTCTCCTTCTCTGGAATCCTCTCCTATATTGAGGTAATGTTATAATCGAATACAGATGTGGATGTCCTGTCCTTATCCAAATCTCTTTTATTGAAGAGACATCAGGCTCTTCCTCCCCAGACTATAAAACCTGCAAGCAGATCTTGCCCCTTTTGGTTAGACACAAGCCCTGGCACAGGAAGGCAGCCGGATGGATTATGAAAGGTTGCTGAGTTCCCTCACCATGCTCTCTCTCCCCCGCAGGAGGCTGCTCATAAGATGCTGCTGTCAGGGGACTGCACCCCAGACGATCTCTGCTTTTCACTCCAGGTAATCACATTTGGTGAAAGTGTAAGATAGTGGAGGGGTCATTTTGCTTCTTTGGTGCCAGCTGCAGAAAGAGATCCATTGAAATAATACTGTTTTCATTGCAGTCTGTTAACTACAGGTTCCAAGGCTGGGCTCTGACTACTCTGAGTGTGGCAGGGAAGGACAGGATGCAATTCCCAGCATATAGTTGGGAGGGTGGTGGAAACCAGGATGGTCTGCATAGCTTGTGATGCGGAGCTACTTGGAGACCTGGGCAAATGGTCTAAAAGACTGTGGCTTACAAGGAGGACAATTAGTCTTTGCCTGTTTTGCTCTGGCCCAGCTCACAGGGGTTGCACATCCTGGATCCAGTGCTGTCTCTTATTTCTCCTTTTTTTCTGGTCTCTCCCTTCTCCCAGGAGACACTTTTCTAAACGCTAGTAGAATCACAGAGCATGCAATGGAGCACTGTGGCTCTCAGGAGGTGCTGATCGTCGGAGGGGTAGGATGTATGAACTTCCGGCTTCATGTTAGTACCCTCCCATATAATGCAGCAGGGCTAGCTTGGGCTGCTCATGAGGGCATGCACTCTGCTTTCAGGTACCACACCCTCCTCTTTGGTTCTTAGCCCTGTCTAGCTTTTCTTTCTTTACTATCTTAATGTTTCAAAATTCAAGGTATACACCTTTTTATTACAGCCACATCCCCTTGTTTTTAAATTCTAACCTAAGCAATTCTGGAGTCAGTACCCTTCAGGGTGCTACTCAAGTGTTTGTCTACTCTGGCACTCCCAGCTTAGATCTGCTCAGGTTACTGGTTAACAATTTCCCTTTTTTTTTCCCACTTGAGTTATTACAGAGTTAAAATGGAATGTAAAGCATAGGCTGTGTTCTGTAAGCAGATATCCTCAAACAGTGGGAGAAGTGGCACTTTGTGCTGTGCTGTAGTTGACGCTGCCTCGTAGGTGAGCCCATGAGGCTTTTGCCGACACTTGGCAAACACGCCCTGAAGCAGGACAGTCTAGAGCTTTACCTATACCAGCCACCTCCCGCACATTGAGTCCTTGGGTTCTGGTGGCCAGCCGGGTTTTAGATGGGTCCTAGGGCAGTAGAGAACACAAGAGACCAAGGTTATTCCAGGGTCAGAGCAGGCAGCAGGCAAGCACGATCAGATCAAATGCAAGAGGTCAGTAGCAGGAGATCAGGCCAGAGGAGGATGAAGAGATGCTGGATGAGGCTGGGTTGCGGAGATGAGGCTGGACAAGACAGGCTGGGCAAGGCAGGACGATGAAGCAGGCCTGGCAAGGCAAGGATGGACAATAAGGAATAATCAGGAACAATCAGGAATGCAGAAGCAACACACACTGCTCTAGGCAGGAGACTCATTGCTGAGGCTTAAGTACCCAGCCTCGCTGATGTCATCTTCAGTTGCTTTCCCTGAGTTTCCCACCAAGGGGCCTTTAATTACTGGCACAGCACGCACGCGCACACCTAAAGACCCAGTGGGGTTGAGACAGGCAAGAAACATCTGCAGCATCTTGGGCCACAGTCAGTGGTGCTACCTGCTGGTGGAATCAGGGGTGAGTAACGAAGCTCACGTGCTGGCGAGCATAATAGTTAGGGAAAATTTGCTTCACAGCAGTACAGGAATCCCTTTTTTATGGAGCCCTGTGGGCTTCTCACATCTCTTTAGTCATCTTTAGGTAGGTTCTCGAGTGTTTTTTCAAGTTTCTTTATTTTTTCTTGGCCACGTGGTGTCCCGATACTGGTGCACTGAGGCAGCGTTGGTCATGTTTTTTTTCCCTTTCATCAAGTCGCTTGATTTCACTGTGTTGACACCTTTTGCAAAAGGTTCATGTCTATCCCAGACCTGCATGATAGATGTGATCTTTGCCTGAGGGCTGACCATGATATCTCCGCAGGTCCCCTTGCATAAATGGTGTACCACAAGAGGGTAATTTTCAAACAGAGTTAAAGTCTACATGTACATTGTACCTGTAGACTTTACTGAGTTTTGTCAAACTGAACTTACATACAAAAGTTTGCTTTGAAAATAGTCAGGTAATTGGCTGAGTATGTGCACAAATTCACTTGTGCATAATTTATATGCTTACACTTTCTTGTATATTTTTAAAATAAAAAACAGTGAGGGGATACTTTTCAAATGGATTTATGTGCATAAAAGGAGCATATATTGTAGCAATTTTCAAATATGTACTAAAAGGTGACCTTTCAAAAAGATGTGTAGTTAAAAATAGCACATACGTGCGTAAAATAGCACATACGTGAGCATATGCTATTTTAAAAACTGCAACATACATGTGTAAATCGGAGAGCATGAGTAAATGTGCATGTTTGAAAAAGGGGCAGGCCAGAGGATTCCAGGGAGGGGCCAATATTTACCTGCAAATGTTGCTGATTTACAGCCTGCCAGAGTGTTGTGTACAAGTCTTTTACTTGCATATATTTGCTTCTGCTCGATATCCGGTGTAAGTGAAAAAATGACTGGGTGGGGGTCTGGATGAAATGAGGGATCCAGGCTGAAGAGCCAAGAGGTTCTTCGCAAGCTGCAGATGGCTGGGTGCACTGGTAGACTAATAGGTAAAACTGGAAATTTCATTGCTGCACGCATGTTTTAAAATTCCTCGACTTATGGGGGGCATAAATGTGTCTAAATAATGTGAGTAAAATCTATTTGCGTAGCCCTTCAAAATCCAAAGTAAAAATAGGTGCGTATATCATTTGTGCACACATATCTAATTACACACTGACTTATCCATCTAATTAGTAGGGATGTGAATTGTTTTTTGACGATTTAAAATATTGTCCGATATATTTTAAATCGTAAAAAATCGTTAGAGGCGATATATAATAGGAATTCCCCCGATTTATTGTCAAAAATCGTAAATCGGGGGAAGGGGGAGGGGAAGGGGGAGGGCGGGAAAACCGGCACACTAAAACAACCCTTAAACCCACCCTGACCCTTTAAAATAAATCCCCCACCCTCCCGAACCCCCCAAAATGTCTTAAATTACCTGGGGTCCAGTGGACCCCAGGTAATTTAAGACATTTGGACCCCCAGTGGACCCCCAGTGGTGTGATCTTCCACTCTTGGGCCACTGGTGCGTTAATAGAAATGGCACCAGCGCTATGGCCGGCGCCATTTTGCAATACGGCATTACGATTCGAGGGCAGGAGGTCACTCCCGGATCCCCACTGGACTTTTGGCAAGTCTTGTGGGGGTCAGGAGGCCCCCCCAAGCTGGCCAAAAGTCCCTGGGGGTCCAGCGGGGGTCCGGGAGCGATCTCCTGCGCTCGTGACGTCGGGGGACAGGAACCAAAATGGCGCCGGCGCTACCTTCGCCCTGTCTATTAACGCACCCGTGGCCCGACTGCCGCTACTTTTCCGGTTAAGTCTGAACACATGTGGCTTGCAGTTTTTACATACACGAGCATGTATGCATACACATGTACTCATATTTTATAACCTGCAAATATCATTTATATGCAGGTTATAAAATACAGTAGTAAATTACCGTGCTCCCATAGACTCACATGTATGGGTGCACGCAAGCAGTGTTGAACGTTATCCAAGTGCATTTACTCATGTAAAACCCAGTTTTAGATGCATAAATACTTTAAAAACTTACCCTCTATAGTAAGTTTCAAAATGATTTACATGCATAAAACTGGGTTTTACGCATGTAAATGCACTTTACTCAGGTAAATGGGCTTTTGAAAGTTGTTACAATATATGTACTTTATGTACTATTCTGCTTTCTGATGTAAAGTTTCAGAGCACTGCTGACCTGGAAGAAGTACAATGTGGCATATCAGTTAAAAAAAAAAAAGCGCCAAAGAAACCAAGAGCGATAATCAACCTCACAAAATGTTCACCCATCTGTTGTAATCTCACCACTGCCAGAGCCCCAAAGCTGCAAAGACAACATACCCACTCCTGATGCAATAATCAGGTCCTAAGAATGACCCCACTATAGGGTTGAAGAGAGACTGCTAGGATCTGGATTACACCAGAGTTGATGGTTACTACTACTAGTACCTTCTGCGTTCTAGCAAAATGTAAGAATAAAGAAAACATTTGGGATTCGTTTGTGTCATCTTGCAATCATTTGTAGACTTCATGCTTGATTGGATGCACAAGCTTGAGACAGCTAAATTGATGAAATGTGGCCTGTATCGAGGTCTATGTGGCAATGGTAGCCACCAGGATCATTTGGCACAGGAATCCTGTTTCTTGCTGAATAAGGATTATGACTATTACTTGCTTTGTTTTGAATGTTTTTGGAAACTACAGCAAGCAAAAATGTATTGGAATTTAAGAACATTTTCAATTGTACCACACCCCCTACGCAGGCATCTCTCCCCCCTTTCATCCCTCCCTGACACTCCCTCCCTCCCTCCCACCCCTCCCTTTCCTCCCTCCCTTCAACCCTGATACCTAAATTATTTTTATCAACAAGTCATAAATGTACATATGTTATATGCTATAATTTATTGTTCCATGTATTTATGCTATAATTGTTATAATTGTTATAATGTAAAATAGGGCTGATCTCGCCTTATTCTTTTAGTTATCTGGAAACCGATGTGATATCTCGATTGAATGTCGGTATATAAAAGAAATAAATAAAAATAAATAAATAAATGTATGAATTTAAATGTAATGGAATTTTTTTATATGATTAAAGGACTCATTTGATTCTGTGCTTTAGTGGTGTTTTACTACATGAAGAATACATATGGTCTTTGGTTAATTGATATGGGTACACCTGAATAGTAATGTTTTTCTGTTTTTTTTTCTTTTATTTGAACATTTTATTTGTATTGTTACTTAAAAAAAAGATTTCTTGGGCATTAACTCTAACACTAGATTATTATAAGGCACTTGCAGTAGGACATGGAGGGAAGGGAACTGGGATTTTGTATGCTCGCCTACCCAGGATAGCTGAGAAACAATAAAGACAAGAATAAAAGCTGACTTTGCAAAAGCAGTCAAGATTCTACAGCTGTTAGCTGGCAATATCTATATCAATATAGACTGAAAAACTGGCTGACTAAATGCATCACTTTGGGCTATCTGATGGAATCTAGGCAGTTTAGTTATAAGTATGCCACCTAAAACAGTTTATAAGTGTGGCCTGGAAGCCGAGATAGGCGAATGGATGGAGAGGAATGCCAAGTCAAAACGTATGGTTAAAGCAGAGCCTAAAACTAGACAGAATCCTGGGGGTATGGTGAAATAAAAGGTATGGGAATGATAGCATTTCTATTAGTGATCCAGCTTTGATTCATTTTCATTCATGTGAAGCAGGCCTAAAGTTATCCGGCTAACTTAGGGTCAGATTCATTAAGGCTTTCCTCCCATTTTGTGTCTCTGGGAAAAACCCTTAATGAATCAGGTGCTTAGGTGAATGGAACTGAAATTCAGTTGAATTAGCCGGGCAACTTAACCACTCCTTGAAATGCTCCTGGAAAGCCTCTTTTTCATCTGACTAAATTTTAGCTGGATAATGATTTACCCAGCTAGAATCCTGCTGGATAAGTTACTCAGTATTCCTAAACTTACCATTCAGATGGATAACTTGTGGGTATCCATCTTTCAATCATTTGCAGATTTCTTGCTTGATTGGATGCTCAAGCTCATGACAGCTAAATTGGTGAAACATGGCCTGTATAGAGGTCTACTTTTATACTTTTAAAGATGGCTAACTTGTGAGTTTTCCATCTATATGATTATTGATTTCTCTATGTTTGTGAGGCAAAATATACAGATTTTATTAATGGGAGTAACAGGAAAGGATAGAGTGTGGATATCATGATGCTACATGAACACTGAGACAAGCAGAGAAGAAATGGAGAAGAACGCCAACTCCAGAACTGAAAGACAAATACAGAACAATCCTACACAGATACACAACCGACCTTGACAAAGCAAAGCAAGATTTCTACACAAGAAAAATCCACGACTACCAATTTAACCCCAGGACCCTTTTCTCCTACGTCATAGACCTGACTAACCCAAATCAGAATGCAACATCATACGACACCTCCATCATCAACTGCGAAAACCTAGCACATTTCTTCAAGAACAAAGTCACCAATATCATTGCCAAGATCCCTCCAATCAACACGGAGCTACCAAGCTTACCCTCCACACACAACATCACATGGTCACAATTTGAACCCACAGCATCCACCAAAATTGAATCCATCATCCAAAAGATGAACCCCACCACCCACCCTCTGGACCCCATCCCCATCAAACTCCTAAAGCTCGTCTCCAATCTCGTCGCCAGACCCATAGCTGATATAATCAACCTAACCCTCGAGCAAGGCATATTCCCCGCCAAACTCAAAAATGCCATAGTCAAACCCATCCTTAAAAAATCCCACCTCGACAAATCTGATCCAGCCAATTACAGACCCATCTCCAACTTCCCCTTCATATCCAAGATCCTTGAAAAAACAGTCAACAACCAACTCTGACTACCTAGAAGACCACAACAACCTACCTCCAGCACAACATGGCTTCAGGAAACTATTCAGCACAGAAACACTCCTCCTCTCCCTCACCAATACCATCCTTCGAGGACTCAACCATGGACAACCCTACCTATTGATACTCCTGGATATCTCCTCCACCTTCAACACCATCAACCACAAAACACTGCTAAACAGACTCATAGAAATTGGACTAGGCAACACCATCATCAAATCGTTCAAATCATACCTCACAGACAGATCTTTCAAAACAAAAATAAATATAACAGAATCCCCCCAAATACCATTGCTTCACAGTGTACCTCAAGGCTCATCCCTCTCATCCACACTATTCAACCTATACCTCCTCCCCCTCTGCAAATTCCTTTCAGAATCGAACCTCATGTACTATGTCTACACAGATGACCTACAGATCTTACTCCCCCTAAAAAACCCCATTGAAAACACAGTAAAAACCTGGGACCAACTCCTGCCTAAAATAACTGGGTTACTCTCACAACTATCCCTCTCCCTCAACCAAAACAAGACCGAACATATACATAGCAAACAACCACTCCACACTCCCCCCATTGACCGCACACAAAACTGCACGAGGACCCAGCTCAAGCACACCATAAAAAACCTTGGAATAACAATCAACAATGAACTAAACCTCAAACAACACGTCTCCACAATGATCAAAGATGGATTCTTCAAACTACAAACCCTAAAAAAGCGCACACAACTCCTCCATGCCCAAGACTATCGAACCATCCTCCAAACAATTCTCTTCTCCAAGTTTGACTACTGCAACTTTCTCCTCCTTGGCCTCCTTGCCTCTACCCTCAAACCTCCCTGCCGCTAGATCCATCACAAACAACAGAAAATGTGACCACATCACCCCCATCCTCAAAGACCTTCACTGGTTACCCATCAACTACAGAATCCAATATAAAACCCTTACCCTCAGCCACAAAAAAAGATCAACAACAAGATGGACTGGCTAACCACTGCTCTCTGCCCCCACACCTCACAAAGAGCCTCCGATCCACCGAATCCGGAATCCTCGCCATCTCCCAAAGCAGCACACCTCTCCTCAGTCAGAAAACGTGCCATATCAGTAGCCGGCCCCACACTATGGAACTCCCTCCCTCCCCAGCTAAGAAAAGAACCCTCAAAGCAAACCTTTAAAAAACACCTCAAAACATGGCTTTTCCTGTAAGCCTTCCTGCCAGTGACTTAGCCCCCCCCCCCCCTCCACCCCATATAACCAAGAACACACTCCTCGGCCCTAGGCAATCCTGCAAGTGAAAGCATCCCCCCTTCCCCAAAGCCCTCCTTGCCATCCCCCTCCCCCTACCACACTCTCTCCCCCCTCTTCACCCCCCTTCCCAATAGCTACCCACACTTCTCTGACAAATCAGCCCTTTTTAAACCCCTCCTAACCTGGAATTGTAACCCGTTCCTATCCTTCTTTCCCATGATGCAAGCCCTCAATTCCTTTGCACATGTATTATATGTACTATAATTACTAATTATAGTACATATAATTACTAATTATAGTACATATATAATTACTAATTATAGTACATATAATTGTATTATATGTTATATGTATTATATGTACTATAATTACTAATTATAGTACATATAATACATGTGCAAAGGAATTGGGGGCTTAGAGGAGTGGTTAAGAAGAACTAATTATTAATTAGTTCTTCTTAACCACTCCTCTAAGTTAAAATGTAAAAAATAAGCAGCCCATGTATTATATTAAGCAGCAATTGTTTTTATAATTAGTTACTTGCTATCTGTTCTTATACTGTAAAAATAAGCAGCCCATGTCTTATTTACTGTTTAGTTGTATGTGAACCGATGTGATATCTCGATCGAATGTCGGCATACAAAAACAATAAAATAAATAAAATAAATAAATATTCTGCCATTCAAATCTTTCAATCTTGTATTATATTTATTAACAAGAAATGTATTTTTTTAATTAAATAAAACCAGTGTATTATTTTTGTTAAATGGCTAACGTTAAAAATGTTGATTGTAAGCGTGCTCCAAACCCTGCAATTCTATGGCCTTGGAAAAAACTGTTTACTTAACCATTGCTGCATAATTTACAACCTACCAGACAATCATGAAACTTGAAGCTCTCTCATTCTAATCTAAATCATCTGAAGGAAGATACAGTGCCTGCAGGGATGATTCAACAGCCTTTTATCTCAGCTCCCTGCAACTAATCTCTATACTTCATGCTTCTGCTCCTTACCTTCTGGGCAGCTTGCAGGGAACAAGAGGAGGAGTAATGAGTGGAGGCTGGAGCAGACAAGAGCCAAGTCAATCTGATACCTAATGCAATCCCTTTCCTCCAGTTGTTCTCCCTCCCTTCTTGTCCCATAGGGAACAAGCAAGGATCAAGAATCATCTTTAAGTCTCTAACTCTCATACATAAAGCCATCCACAATCCAAACATGCTTTGGTTCTCTGACACCCTCCACCTTCGTACCACCTCAAGACCTACCAGAACACCATACCTTGCAACAATACCCACTCCGCCACCCAAACTATCCCACCTTGCTTCCACTAAACAATGCTCCATCTCCTTTGCTGGTCCCAAGCTATGGAACTCAATGCCCACCAGTCTACGCCTCGAGATCTGTCCAAAGAAATTCAGACAGAAACTTAAAACATGGCTTTTCACGCATGCTTATGCCTAATCCGCCCCTCCCAGTTCCATTCCCCCCCCCTCTACCCCACTCCTTTTCTACCCACCCACCCATATCCACTCCTCCTCTTCTACACCCTCCCCCCCTCCTCCCCTTCCCCACCCCCAACCTCCCCTTCCCCACCCCCCTACCTCCCTTCTCTCTCTAACCTAGCCCCCCCTTCCCCCCTCCTCCCCCCAGCTCTTCTCCACCACCCCTCACCTTGTTAATTGAATGTACATAATAGAATGTATATAGAATGTACATAAAGCATGAATCTTGTAAATAAACCACCTTCAATCCCTCCTCCCTTCCTGTATACACATAAAGTTCCAAGTTACTTCCCTCCCCCACTCCGTCCCTCCCCCCCCCCCCAGTTATAATATCAGTTACAATGTAAAGCCCAGTTGGCTGAATTTTCTGTTGTCTGGAAACCGATGTGATGCCTCGTGCGAATGTCGGTATAGAAAAATGTTAAATAAAATAAATAAAATAAGCAGGGAGGAGGTAACGTTGGAGTAGACTGAGCAAGTATTCAATGGTTGATCCCTCAAAGATCTTAAGTCAAATTAAAGATGATTTTGATAGAAGTCCTGGATAGAGTGATATCACTTATAGAAGAATTGCATCTACATATGTGGCCAATCATACACCATCTGACAAAGATCTGGATGCTCTTTGAAAGCCTGCAGCTTCTGTTATCCCACAACTGGCTAAAAAGACATCAATTTCAATCAACAGTCTGACAAACTCTGCTGATGCTGAATCCAGCTTCAGCATATACAGTATAAGCTCCTACAGTCAGAAAGATAATGAGGACTTTCTTAAGATAACATAAAAATGATGTTTGCGCTGAATTTCAATCAAAATAAAAATGACATTTCAAAGTTTGCAACTCATATGTCCTTACATGATAAATAGTTCATTTTTGTAGATGGTAAATTTTATGTTTGTATGGAGTTTAAATGTTGTTTGAAACAATGTGAAAGATTTTCATTTTACTGACCTGATGAAAAGTGGGAAAACTCTTAAAAGCTTGTCACTGATGTATTAAGATAGTCCAATAAAAAGGTATCACTTAAAACTTGTGTGTTGACCCTTAATTCCACGTATCCAAGTGAACTAACAATGGTAACCACAATTCTTTGCACAAAGGTTTTTAATAAAAATTGTCTTTTTTATTTTTTGGAGAGGAGACTAGTGACTAGAACAGCAGGCTGAGAACTAGGGTTCAAATTCTGCTGACCCTCATTGTGACCTCACATATTCATTTCACCCTCCATTGCCTCAGGGCCTGGTATTATTTTTCCATAAATATTTTTCCATAAATACAGAATTGGAAAATAGCCTTATTAAATCAGGCACTTATAGGTGAATTTTCAAAGGAATTACACACGTAAATGTAACATACTATCGTACCAATTTTCAAAAGTCATTTACAAGCATAAAGTTCACTTACATGGATAAATCCTATGGCAATTCAATTGCATATAATATAGCATTTTTCAAAAGTCCACTTACACAGGTATAGTGCATTTACATGCGTAACCCAGTTTTACATGTGTAAATGCTTTTGAAATTCAGGCCCTTAGATTTTAAGCCCTCTGGGGAGACAGAAATATCTGCTATACTTGAAATGAGCTACCAACAAAAAGGCATGAACTAAATCTAAGTACATAAAAGTGAGAAATGTGAAACTTTATGCAACTCTGCCATATAATAGTTTGCAGAATATGACAACTCTTACTGCAGAAGCTTGAAAAAATCTGCCATCGGAGATGGGGGCTGTATTTATAGTATTCAGAAAATTGTATATGTTGAGGATAAAATCTGATAAAATATTCCAGTGAGGTTTAACATCCCATGCTTCCTTTACTAAGGACTCACACACTCTGCTTACTCCCAGAGTCAGTGAAACCCCTACATTTCTCTATTATGGAAATAAAGAGGATAATTTTCAAAGAACTTTGCACATGTCAATATGCCCGTGTATATGGGTCCATGCAAACTTACCATAGTATTTTAGAATCTGTGCAGATGCAGCTGTGCAGCTTCTAAAATATGCACACCAATGGCCCCAAAAGTCCGTGTGTACTTTTTAGTTTCACACACAAGTTTGTACATAATTTGAAAACTTCACATGAAGCTGGAAAGGCGTATTTGTGAATGTTTTTACGTGTATGCACGTGTATTTCCAGTCTGGCCAGGGTGGGCTAATTCCAGGATGCCTCCTCTGATAAGAGCATGTCTAGGCTGGCATCCCTGGTGGGGAGGAACGAAGCCCTCCTGTTCCCCATCCCTGGGATCATGAATAACAACTGCAGTATGAGGCAGGCTGAATTTAATAACAGAGCTCCCTACCCTATGGGGTAAGTACATTGCGCGAACTAGGATGGTAGGAGGGAATGGGGGTAGGGGATTGGGGAGCTTGGCCTTGGGGGAGGATAGAGGAGCTTACTGTGGGAGTTATTAGGGGTGAAGGAAATGGGGTGTTTGTAGGAGGGGCTTTTGGGGATGGGAATGCTGGAGGGGTATTGTGCGCTTTTGGTAGGACAAGAGCCAAGAGGCATATATTGATTCTGAATCAGATTCATATAACTTTATTCTCATGACAATTATACATATGTTGATAAAGTAGTGAAAGAGTACAACAAAAGTGTAGGGAAAGGGACAAAATTAGGAAAAGGGCATAAGTAGTAAAAGTATGGGAAAGGGAAAGAAGAACATCAGGGACATGTTTCAGGCTTTAGTGTTGGCTCATACTGCAGAGCTTTCCAGGTTTCCAGTTCTAGAAGGGATAATCTGTGGCTAGTGCTGGTTTTAAACCTGCACTCCACAATTATGCCATGTCCGCAGTCCCTGATTCTTCTCTTTGAAATCAGTGCTGCTGGTCCCATAATGCATCAGAATTAGGTTTTCCTAGAGTCTGGACTGGCCCATAACCTCCCTCCTGAAACTGGGTACATTGGCTGCTCTGGGATTGTCCCTGTTCAGGGATTCATTCTGACCAGATGGCAGGTCAAAAACCGAACTCCTCCTCATCTCTCCCCTCCACAACAACATCAACCTATTCCTACCCAATTCTCTCCCCCCCCCCCCCCCCCCCCACCACCACCACCACCACCATCACCTTTTCTCAAAGTGTCCATAGCCTTGGAATCACACTAGACAACCCCTTCAACCTAAAAAAGTTCATAAACGCCACCCTAAAAGACAGCTTCTTCAAGCTCCATACGCTTAAAAAACTGAACCCTCTCCTACATCTTAACGATTTTCGCACAGTTCTCCAAGCTATCATCCTATCCAAAGTCGATTACTGTAACTCCATCCTCCTAGGCCTTCCAAAAAATTCCATCCAACCCCTACAAATGCTCCAGAATGCCGCCGCCCGCAACCTCACCAATACCCACCGACACGATCATATCACCCCCGTCCTCAAACACCTGCATTGGCTGCCTATCTCATCCCGTATAATATTCAAATCACTCTCCATCATCCACAAATCACTCCACAACCAGGACATGCATTGGTTCAATGAACACCTCCGTTTCCACACCACTGACAGACCCACCAGAATGCAATACCTAGCAACACTGCACACTCCTTCACCCAAGCTCACTAAACTGAAGACCACCAGAGAACGGGCCCTCTCCCTCGCTGGGCCTACGCTCTGGAACAATTTGCCCCTCAGCCTTCTCCAAGAACTCTGTCCAAAGAAATTCAAACAGAAACTCCAGACATGGCTCTTTAAACAAGCATTCACCTGAACCATGCAGCCAACTCCCCCCCCCCCCCCCCCCGACTGTTCGCATCCCTTCTGTCCCCTTATCAATACTCCCTTCTAATTTACCCTAGAACATATTACTCCTGTAATACTTCTCCCCTCATGAATTCTTTCCCCCCCTGGTAAAGCATTGCTATTATCTCCATAGTTTTTCTGTACATAGTTCCATTGTTAATCAGTCCCTGTTATTCTATGTGTTTGCCTTGTAAAGCCTGTTGCTATATTATATTTTTTCAGGTGTTTCTTGTAAAGTCTGTTGCTGCATTATGTTACTTGTAAACCGAGGTGATGTTCTGAATGTGCCTCGGTATATAAAAACACTTAAACAAATAAATAATAACATCAGAACACAAGATGCTGCCATACTGGGAAAGAGCGAGGGTCCATCAAACCCAGCATCTGGTTTCCAACAGTGGCCAATACAGTTGACAAGTACCTGGCAACAGAGGCGTACCTACAGTATTTGGCAACTGGGGCGGACACTTATTTGGCACCCCCACCCCCAATATCTAATTTTAAAATTTCCTGAACATCGATAAAATATTTCAAAACAGCAGACACATTAAATAACACCAATAATTAAAATAAGGATTTTAAAAATCTCCCGCTCTCCATATCTGTCACCCTGAGATTGTCGTGAACTGGGGGTACACACACACTGAGACACCAACGAAATATGCTCCTTCTGTCTCTCACACACATACATACTTGGTGAGAGACAGAGGGAGCTTGAGAATATGTGTATATGAAAGAGACAGACACACATGTTTCCTCTGTCTCTCTCTCTCATACATACATGCTTCCTCTGTATCTCTCACACACGATTCCTGTCTCACCCATGCATACACACACCTCTCTCTTACCCCCACCCCCGCACTCAGGCACCCTCTCATACATGCACACAGGCATACACAGACTCCCGCTTCTATACACTCAACTTCTCATACATACACGCACACCCATACATCCTCTCATATATACCCCCACACCCACACCCCCTCACAGACACCCCCACACACCCTCATAGACACCACCCACACACCCTCATACACACACTCACACCCACACACCCTCATGCACACTCACCCTCATTCACACACACACACACACACACACACACACATACACACCCTCATACACACACCCATACCCCCCCTCATACACTGGTACTTACTCTCACAGGGCCAGTCTCTCCCTTCTTCAGCCTCTTGCGGCACTGCAGGGCATCTTCTTCTGCCGCCAGCTCCACTGAGTGAAAAAGAATTTTATTCGATTTGTTTTGAATGAGCTACTTGCTAACTTCATGGAGTGCCTCCTGGTTCTTCTATTATCTGAGTGATTAAATAATGAATTTACATTAACTTGTTCAAGTCCTTTCATGATTTTAAAGACCTCTATCATATGTCCCCTCAGTCGTCTCTTCACCAAACTGAACAGCCCTAACTTCTTTAGCCTTTCCTCATAGGGCAGCCGTTTCATCCCCTTATGATTTTGGTTGCCCTTCTCTGCACTTTCTCCAGTGCAACTATATCTTTTTTGAGATGCGGTGACCAGAATTGCATGCAGTATTCAAGATGTGGGCTCACCATGGAGCAATACAGAGGCATTATGACATCCATCCTTTTATTTGCCATTCCCTTCCTAATAAATCCTAATATTCTGTTTGCTTTTTTGATAGCCACAGCACACTGTTGTCCCACTCTGTCAAGAGCTGCAAGAAAATCTGATGTATATTAATTTCTTCCTTGTCAATTCCCTGGGTCAAAGGTAGCACTGTCATGAAGCACTATTTGTAATGCACTCAGACGCCAACTATTGAACATAAGAAGGTATTAGAACCTAAAATTCTTACCAGGGAATATCAAAGCTTCTCATCCAACAAAGCCCATAGACTTGTGACAGCATCATGGCCATTGATAGCATGAAATCTAAGGCACACAGCTATGAGCTGCATTAAATACTTCACCCCCTAGATGAAGCAGGGCAGGAGAGAAGGAACTTGGGAAGGGGGCCATGGTAGATGTGTAGAATAGCATTCATGAAGGGATCTTAAGGAAAGGAGAGAAGGGAGAGAACAGTTTATATTAAAAAAAATGTTCTTACTTAATATTAAATGTTATTCATTACAAGTGCATATTATTATTTATTACATTATTCAGTTTCCGTATGGCACAGGCTCTCACTGTCACATGCTGTCCCTCTCACACACACACAGGCTCTCACATGCTGTCTCTGAAAACATTCAGGTCCTCACTCCCACACACAATCTCTCAACTCATCTCATACACGCACACAATCTCTCAACTCATCTCATACACGCACTCTACGGGCCCTCAGCCTCTCTCTTACCTCTGGGCCTCCTCTTCATGGATCGCTGCAGGATGGGCTCTGCAGCGGCCCTGATCTTCTCGGGCCGATCCGCGGCAGTGGCGGCCCTGATCTTCTTGGGCCAATCCGCGGTGGGGACCCTGCTACCGGGCCTCCTCCTCTTCTCGCACGCTGCAACAATGCTGCTCCTCTTCTGCACGCGGCTGATGCTCCTCCTCCTTCCTGCCCGTGCGGCTCCGGCAACATTTTTCTTCCGGGGCTGCGCGGGCAGGAAGGAGGAGGAGCACCTGCACGTTTAGACGTGACCTTTTTCTTCGGGCCGTGGTGACGAGAGCTCCACCACGGCCCTGCCGATCTTCCTGCTATGTGTCTCCGGGATGAGGTCCACCAGCGGCCGCATTGGCTCCCACTTGCCGGTGTGTCACGTGCACCGGGCTTGCGCAACACACCGGCACACTGCAGGCGACACACTAAAGTGTCGTGACACACACTTTGGAAAGCTCTGATCTAAAGACTCTTCCTGAGTGCTCTCCCTCCTATTCTTTCTTCTCTGCAGCCCCCTTCTCTGTCACTTCTGCCTTCCTCCTGTGACCACTTCCTGAGTGCTCACCTTCATGCACTCTCTACTCACCAAGTGCCTTCCCTTCTGCCCCGCTTGCCCCCACCCCTTTCCTAATGCCTTCCCTTCTGGCATCTCCCTCCTGTGTCTCCTTCCCTGGTCTCCCCCTCAATGCCCCTTCCTGAATGCTTTCCCGTCTGTGCTCCTTTCTCCATGGCCCCTTCCTGAGTACCTTGCATCCTGTCTTCTTCCCCTTATGGCACTTGATTTGGTCATCTTCTTCCTTCCTTCCCTCTCCCCGTGGTCTCATCTCAAGTGTTTTTTATATTTTATTTATTTAGTTAGTTAGTTGGATTTATTTCCCACCTTTTTTGAATAAGAAATTCACCCAAGGCAGCTCTTGCTAGGTCCTTGATGTGAATGTAAAAATGGTTGCGCTTTATCCTGTACAGTCCCTCCTGGCACAGCCTTTTGGGCGAAACAAGGTGTCCATGTCACGGGACATTTTGATCTGCATAACATGAATGTTTGAGATTCAAGAACCTATTTGCTAATAAAAATAAAAATGACTTATGACTTGACAACATATCATTGACATTTTTAAGGGACCACTATATGTACCAAGTTCTTTTTAGGCACCAGCAATAGTAATAGAATTGGAAGGCAGCGAAGGGTCTGTGAGTTAGGATACACTCACAGGCCCTCAGCAACTCCACCCCTGCATGAGTTTCTGTGCTAACTGGGAACTCTGCATGAGAAGGGATTGGGGACTGTTGCAGGGCTGGTGAGATTACACTGGCTCACAGGCCCCCATGCTGACTTTTATTACTAATGCTGCGCCTGCTTGGAGATCACCGTTGAGCTTGCGAAAGCCATGGGGGGAAGGCTGGGTGTGAATGGGCTGCTGAAGAAAGCTACTACTTCTCTCTCCTCACCCACCACTGAAACTATCCAAGAGAAAAATGTTGCCCCTGTTACTCTCTCTCCCCACGACTTGTCTTTCACCTTTGGCCCAGAACCCGGAGGTAAATGTTGCCACTGGCCCTAGTACAGGAGGGTGTTTAGAGAAGGAGCTGTTTGAAGGGAGGGATCAAATTCAGGAGAGGTTTGAGGGGCATATAAGAAAAGAGCTGAGGGGAAAGTGGATCAGCTGGAGGGATGTATAAGAAGAATCGGGGAAGAGGCATTGAGGCTAGGTGTTGATATGGAATAAGCGAAAAAAAGGAATAGGGGATGGGATGAAAGGAAGGCGATAACAGAGAATCAGTTGGTGGTTATAAGAAAGGCTTGGGGCTGAGACAGGATTAGCTTGGGGATGCAAAACAGACTGAAGGGGGTGACAGAAAGAAAATGTGGGCTGGAGAGATGAGAGGAGCTGGGGAATGTAAGAAGGGGTCTGCTGGAAGGGAGGAGGTTAAGAGAGGAGGTTTTCTGAAGGGGACAGTAATTCAGAACAAGAATCTGCTAGAGAGGCTGGAGATTGAGAGAGGAGATTAGCTGCGCTGGTGTGGGGAGAGGGTGAAAGTGGAGTGATTGTTGGAGGGGGACTGCATCCCTACTAATTTGTTTTGCTTGTCCTCTGGGGACATATCAATTTCCAAGTACTGACATGGGGGTCACATTGGCTATAAGTTTGTGAATCGCTGCTGTAGAAACTAATAGCCAGCTGTCTTCTAATACACAGGACACATAGGACACATACACTTACCTAAAGGATTATTGATTGCTGATTGCAGGTTATTTTCCTTAATGATTAAATACCAGGTATAAGGAATAAAAGCAGAGGCAATAAATAAAAGTTCAAGGCTTCAGATAACGAGTTCATCACGCATGCCTTGCTTTCCATACACCCAATATATAGCTTATAGATTAGGCTTACTTGCAGAGTCTATATCTTCAGGAACAGGCAGAGCTGGTCCGGGTGTTACCCCCATTGAAAGCAAATAAGGATAAACCCTGGACCGGCTCAGTCTGTCCTTGATAACATGAATCCTGTGGCTAACTATTATAGATCGACACTTGTGAGGAAATTATATGGAAGTCATTTACAAAGGAGTTACATGCATAACTGTAACATATTGTCCTAGCAATTTTCAAAGCCATTTTCTTGAGTAAAGTGTATTTACATGCGTAAGGCTGAATTTTACATGTGTAAATGTTTTTAAAAATCTGGCCTATTGTGTAGACCACAAAGTGTGAACATGCGCGATTGCAAATTACACGTGAAGTGTTACTATTTTATAAAAATTCATGTGTGAAATGAATGCGCTTATACGCTGCCTCTTCTTACAAATATTTACATAGCCTTTTTGCTTGGATGCTTGTAAATAAGGGCATGTCTCCTAACCTGTCTTCTTAACTGCACCATGGAAGGTAGACTTTCTGGTGAGGGAGGTTATGAAAGTCCAGCAAATATTATATGAGAAGGACTGACGGAGCGTGGGATCCTACCAGAAAGAGCAGACCTGGAAGAAACTCTGTCATAGACACAATGATGTCTTCCACAGCAAGAGTGTACAAGACTGAGTCACAAGCAGCAAGACTTGCAATGCTAGGTCAAGTCTGAACAGCCAGGTTAAGGGCTGAGGGACCAAAAAGTCAAGCTTCTTTCACCCATAGGCGTCAGAACAAGGGGGGGATGCAGGGCTCATGGCTTCCCCAATATTTTGCCGACAATGGGAGAAGCCTCATTGGTGGCAGTGGGAGGGTACATTATTCCTTTTCCACTGCTTATCCTCACGGTGTTGCTACGATCCCTTCACTCACCCTCCCTGTGCCTGAAGAATAAAAGCATTGTGGCCTTGCCACGGGCTGCTTTCTCCTTCCTGACCGCCAGCACCTGAATGACATCATCAGGTGCTGACAGCCAAGGAGGAAGAAGAAGCCCGGGCTGCAAGGCTGTGATCCTCTGAATTTTTGAAGCACGGAGGGTGAGGGAGGGAGTTGCAGAAGCACCAGCAGAAAGGACATAATGCACTGGCCATCTGCTGTGAGTGAGAGGATTATGGATGAGAAGGTATGGGAGGGGGAACAAGACTTCTGGTGACTGGGGAGCAATTTCTGGGAAGTAGGGGATCTGGGAGGGGGGCGGGAGCGGGGAAAGGTAGCTGAAGAGCAAGGCTTCAGGGAAGTGCAATCTAGAAGGGGAGGGAGCTGTTGAGCAAGACTGCTGAGGAGGTGCTGGGGTCTGGGAGCAAGAGGAGGCTGAAAGCAAGACTGCTGGGGAGTGTGGGATCTGGGAGGGGGAGAGGAGGAGAAAGAGGGTGGGGGGGGGAGCAAGACTGCTGGGAAGTGGGGTGTCTGGAATTGGAGAAGGGAAGCAAAAATGCTGGGAGTTGGGGAGTCTGAGTGGGGAGATGAGGATTGAGACCAAGAGTGTTAGTGAGTTGGTGCTGTGAGAGGGGGCTTAGGGTCCACGAGTGCTGAGGAGTGTGAGGCGGTGGAGTAAGGCTTCTGGGAAGTGGGGGTCTGAGAGGTGAAATGGGGCTCCAGACCAAGAGTGATGGGGAGTTGGGCCTCTGAGAGGGGACTTAGGTCCAAGAGTGCTGAGGAATGGGGGGCTGGGGAGGGGAGAGATCTTGGGAACAAGCGTTCTGGGGAGTTGGGGTCTGAGAGATGGCTTGGGACCAAGTGTGCTGAGGTGTGAGGTGATGGAGAGCAAGACTGATGGGAAGTGGAGGTCTGAGAGGGGAGAGAGGGCTTGGGACCAAGTCTGATGTGGAGTGGGGGGCTGAGAGTAAAGAGGAGGCCTGGGGCCAAGAGTGCTTGTGAGCTGGGGCCTAAATGGGGAGAGGGGGCTTGGTACTAAGTTTGGTGGGGAATAGGGGGTCTTAGAGGAGAGAGGAGGAAGAATGCTGGGGACAGGGGGCTGGGGAACAAGACTTCTGGGTGTGGATAAGTAAGACTGCAGGGGATGGGTAAATGAAAGCCACTGAGCCTGTGTGTATGTGTATGCATATGAAAACCAGAGAGTGTGTGTGCAAGAGACAAACCCTATGGGCTAGATTTTAAAAACCCTGCGCACCGGCATGCCTATTTTGCGCAAAGCCCCGGGACGCGCGTAAGTCCCGGAGCTTCGTAAAAGGGGCGGGAGGGGGCGTGACCGGGGGTCAGGGGGTGGTCCGGGGCAGGTCTGGGGGCGTGGCGAGGGTCCCGAGTATCCCAGCACTGCGGCCTGTGCCAGGGGATGTTGAGAAGGCGTGCACGTTACGCCTGCTTCAAGCAGGCGTAACTTGCACAACAAAGGTAGGGGGAGGATTTAGGTAGGGCTGGGGGGTGGGTTAGATAGGGGAAGGGAGGGGAAGGTGGGGGGATGCGGAAGGAAAGTTCCCTCCGAGGCCGCTCTGATTTCGGAGCGGCCTCGGAGGCAGGCTGCGCGGCTCGGCACGTGCAGGCTGCCGATTTTGCGCAGCCTTGCGTGCGCTGACCCCGGATTTTATAAGATACGTGCGGCTACGCGCGTATCTTATAAAATCCGGCGTAGTTTTGTTCGCGCCGCTTGCGCGATTAAAGTACCCGCGTGCGTACTTATTTAAGATCTACCTCTATGTGTATAGGTATGTGAGAGAGAGAGAGGATATGTAAGAGAGTCTGTGTGTGAGAAACATAGAAACATATATAGAAACATAGAAATGACGGCAGAAGAAGACCAAACGGCCCATCCAGTCTGCCCAGCAAGCTTCACACATTTTTTCTCTCATACTTATCTGTTTCTCTTAGCTCTTGGTTCTATTTCCCTTCCTCCCCCACCATTAATGTAGAGAGCAGTGATGGAGCTGCATCCAAGTGAAATATCTAGCTTGATTAGTTAGGGGTAGTAGGGGTAGTAGGGGTAGTAACCGCCGCAATAAGCAAGCTACACCCATGCTCATTTGTTTTTTCCCAGACTATGTTATACAGCCCTTATTGGTTGTTTTTCTTCTCCCCTGCCGTTGAAGCAGAGAGCTATGCTGGATATGCATCGAAAGTGAAGTATCAGGCACATTTGGTTTGGGGTAGTAACCGCCGTAACAAGCCAGCTACTCCCCGCTTTGTGAGTGCGAACCCTTTTTTTTCTTTTTCTTTTTCTGTGTGTGAGCATGTGTGTGTGTGAGAAAGAAAGAAAAGGGATGGTGTGTGTGTGTGCGTGTGCGTGTGTGTGTGATTGAGATAGAGAGGATGTGAAAGAGCATGTGTGTTTGAGAGAAAGAGAGGATACATTTTATATGGCCCCCTTCTTCTAATCCATGACAATCTTAGGGTGACTAGAAATAATAAAAAAAATCCCAGATATGGAGAGTGGCAGATTTTTAAATCCATATTAGTTTCATTATTGAATGTTATTTAATGTGTCTGAAATATTATATTGGTGTTTTGGGAAATTTATAAACATTTTCATGAGATTTCAGTTATTGGATGTTCTCTTCATTAGCTGTTTTTAAATATTTAAAATTTATATTAGTATGGTTTTACTATAATTGATGTTTTATTTTTCTTGGTTTTCTCTTTTTGTTTGTCTAGTGTATGTGTCCAAGATGAGGAATTCTGTTATTGTATAGTTTCTGTGTAGGGTTCTGGATTTTTGTTTTCAATAGGTGGTGTAGTGGTCTTCTAGGCCTGTTGTAATATTTGCAATCCTGCTCTTTCTGGGTAAGTTTGTGGTTGTTTGAAGCTTGGTAGTTAGTATTGTTTTGTTACAGCAGATTTGTCTCTTGGCATGCTGTGTTAGTACCCAAAAATATAACTTATTGAGACAATGTAGAACCCATCTTTAGACATCTGAAGAAGGGGCCTATCTAGTTTTAAAAGCTTTTATACAATATTTTTAGCTACATATGCAGTAATACCAGTTCATTGAATTATTAATGTCCTGCAATTTTCTTATTTCTAATTTGTTTATGACAAAAGTATACTTAGTGTACTATTTAAAAATCTATTTGCAGACATAATAGTGTATATTTTCTGTGTATTTAAATTTTAAAATTATCTATGGGGATGCCAAAGAAAGCATCCATCCCAGATGCCAAATGCTTTATGTATGTCACTGCCCCCCTGCTCCCTTCAGAACCTTACATCCCTCCCCATCTCTTCTCCCTCTTGCTCTCACCCCCTGTCCTATCCCCTCTCCTCTCCCTTCAGTCTTTCTGTTCCCACCCCTCTCCTGTTGCTCTCTCACGCTCCTTCCTACCCACCTCCCACAAGAAAAATGACAAAGGCTCAGCAGCCCCAGTATAATTTCATATTATGTGGGTGCTGCCGAGACTTTGTCATTTTTCTTATGAGGGGCGTTACGATGCATAACAGCCCTCACTCCCCACAAGAACAATGACTGGGCTTTCCTTACTTAGACTAGGAGGAAATGAAGGTCTTTTTCTAGTGCTCCAGTGCTGCATTGCAGGCAGAGTCGGGCTTCTTGAGGTTAACGTTCTAGGTTTTGTCTGCATATTTCTGTTTTTAATTTGTGATTACTTATTTTGTATTTGTTGAGGGACAATTTTGCATGTATGACTAAGGTGAGGTATTCTGCTAGCACGTAGTTTCTGTGTAGGGATCTGTAGCAGTCTTGTACATTGTGTTTTCCCACAGGAGGTCTATTGGTGTTCTAGGGGCCGGTGCGATATTTGCGGTGCTGCTAAACCACAGGTAGAATTGTTGCTTTTGGAGACTTGTGAATTAGTGCTGCTATAGTATGCCAGGTTTGCTTCAAATGTGCAGAGTTTTGTTTCTCCCCTCCCGCCCCAGGATTTTGTATAATTTCACAATCTGCCTGGTAGTGGAGGAAATTTGTGTTTCTGTTACTTAGATGACACGGGAATTATTTTCTACGGTGAAGTGTAGGGGAAAATATCCTACCCTGCCCCCATTGTTAGAGGGTTCTGTGTGTGTGTGTGTGTGTGTGTGTATGTTAGGGGGTGGTTTGTGATGACAAATAGTCACTTAGTACTGACATTCCTATTGGTAATGCTGTTTTTCTCATTGTATCCTTTACAATTATGTCTGGTCTTCTAGCATCACACATTCAACTGATCTGGGAGTTAACAATTGTACTCTCTGATTAATGCAAAGAGTATATGTAAGATAGAACAATTAACAGCAAATGTAAAGTTAAAACTTGGAGGCTGCTGTGAGAGGTTTGAGAAAGTTGGACACCTCATGACCTTGAAGCTGCTAAGGTGAGCTGTGTTTGCAAGAAAGGCATATAAGAAGCTTGTATGTCATGACTATAATAATGCAGACATAATACCATGCATATGAATAAATATGTTCCTTTGTACAGAAATTCTATGGTGCTAAAAGTAGATAGGGCCAGCAGTAAATAGCCACACCACACTGTCTGTCCTCTTTGTGCGCATGCATGTAGCAAACTAACTCAGAAATTATCCAGCTAAATGAAGGTTTGGGCCAGATAAGTTAGGGATATTCCAGGGGTATAAGTAGGAGGAGTTGAGTTAGCAGGATAAGTCATCTCGCTAACTCTGATACTGAGTGAGCCAGATAACTTATCCGGCTACCTCTAGTCAGCCTGCAGACCTGACCTAAAGTTAGCTGCATAAACGTATCCTCCTAACTTCAAAATAATGGTGCAGACGTGCCACCGAATAATGGGCTAAGATAGCCAGATAGGTTTATCCAACTAATTAGCCGAGCCACTCAACAGCTGAAAATGGACCTCCAAGAGTATTGCATCTATTTTTGGTTTCATGCATATATTTTACTGGGGGGGCAGGCATTAAAGGATGTGGTTCCAAAGTATGGTTAAATCTATGCAATTAAAAGATTATTTAACTGCATAAATCTTTGAATATTTAGCCATAAAAATACATGTGCATGGTGGAGTAAAGTTTGCATGTACCTTTTATGCACATGCTTTACCTGAATTTCAAAGCAGATATTTGCTTTGAAAATGTGTACGTAAGTGCCTGAGTATGCGCACATATTCACACATGCAGAGTTATACCTGCTCTACATAAGGGTATAACTTGTACAGATAAACTTAATGCACATTCTTTTTAAAATTAAAAGAAACACATGTAAGTCTACTCTGTCCCTACTCCATCCCCTCAAAGTCTCTTGCCAGTTTGCATAAGAGTACACACAAAAGCGGATTATGTGCATATATTTATGCAAATTGAGTGAGGGCTGAATGTATGCAAATGGATTTGCAAATGCAAACCTAAGGGGGTTATTTTCTAAACCCCTATCGCACGCGAAAATGGGCTTTTCGCATGCGATAGGATGTCAATTAGCTGGAGGGGAGGAACATAAGAACATAAGAAATTGCCATGCAGGGTCAGACCAAGGGTCCATCAAGCCCAGCATCCTTCCAACAGAGGCCAAGCCAGACCACCAGAACCTGGCAATTACCCAAACACCAAGAAGATCCCATGCTACTGATGCAATTAATAGCAGTGGCAATTCCCTAAGTCAACTTGATTAATAGCAGTCAATGGACTTCTCCTCCAAGAAGTTATCCAAACCTTTTTTGAACCCAGCTATACTAACTGCACTAACCATATCCTCTGGCAACAAATTCCAGAGCTTAATTGTACGTTGAGTGAAAAAGAATTTTCTCTGATTAGTTTTAAATGTGCTACTTGCTAACTTCATGGAATGCCCCCTAGTCCTTCTATTATCTGAAAGTGTAAATAAACGAGGGGAGGGGAGGAGTCGGCCGCGACACTGCTGCCAGATATAATGTGAGGAACATTATCGCCAGCAGTAGCGCGGCAAATAGCACCACCTTTCACGGTAGCGCTATTTGCACGAAAGGCTGCAGCCAGCTGCACTGCGGCCGGCGAAATCGCACCGCCGTGGTGTGAACGGCTGCGGCCTTTGGCAGGCCCACCATCTCTTCTCCCCCTGTCTCCTTTTTTGCGGGATTCATCATTTTGCGAAGAATGATGAATCCAGCCCTAAATTTGTAATTAAAACGGTTTGCTCAGATTTCAGTATTTTCCAATATTAACGTGTGCTCCGTAATTTCTAGAAGATTACAGTTAAACTATTATGTACCCAACTCTTTTATTTGATACAAGACAAAAGCTGGGCAGTTTTGGCAGCCGGTAGTGATTTACTTTGCTTCACACATGCAGACAGAATAGATTGCTTTTCTTATACATATGAAGCATTTTTTAAGCTCGTTAGCACAAAGCTGGAGTTAAAAAAAAAGTACTGCAATATTTTTTAAATTTATGAAAATTAATTAGCTTATATTAGTGTGTAACCTATGTAGAAATGATCCAGGGAACATGCCACCAATTTCTTTCCAGGGGAGAGGGGTCTCACTATCTTGTTATTATGCAATAATTTAAGAAGGATCTCCCCAGAGCCTCCTCTTTTGCATTCGCTGAAACAATTGAAATGATTTGATTTCCAAACTGAGGTGCTATTTTTGTATTTGTATAGTACTGTACTCATGGGATTCTATTCTAATGCAAGCTGGATGGCCTGCTCTCAAGCACTGTACACACTGCTACCTTTAGCGACCAGCAGAGAGCGATTCAGAGCTTGGCGTGTGGATTCACATTGGATAGCAGGGCCAGCAATGATGATTTTTCAGCCTGAATAAAGAGCAGCAAAGGTATCGAGTTCAGTACTTCAAAATAAATTGAGTTACAGTTTCATAATTAAAGTCATTCAAAATGAAAGATGTGCTTTATTTGGATAGAGTAGCTGGTAACAATTTTTTTCCATGTGAGATGGCGAGCCCAAAATCACAAAGTGATGTCATATTCAGATCACCCTTGTGTGTTCTCTTGTAAAGGTCAGCCAATGGAACTCTTTTTTTAACCGTTCCCCCTGCAGGCTTCATCGGTTGTTATGCAAATTTGTCTGGTTTCACCTTACCGGTTGTTTTGGAAATATGGCATACATTTTTTTTTTCTGACTGATATGAGGTTTTCTGCAACGAATTAATTCAAAGATTTCATTAATGAGCGGAAGAGAATGAATCATTTGAAGCAGTAATCTTTGAAACATATATGGATCCAAGCAATTCAGTCACTGTTTAGTTATGGTCATTTCTTCCTTGAAAGCACCTTTTCTCTGCCCCACCGGTCCTCTGGATGTCTTTCTGCTTCTAATGTTTTTATACAGATTTATTAGTACAGTTTATTTCTTTAGCAAGCTGCTTCTCCTCAAAGTCCTTTCTGACCTGTCTTTGGAGTTCATGCAACCATTTTGAAGCAAGAAAGGAGACCGAGCTGAATAGACATTTGACAAGGTTGGTGATGAGGAGGAGTGCAACAATCGGGTTTTACCACTGTTCACCTGACGAGGATGGTAAAATAAATTATGCAATGTTAATAGAGATTAATTGGCGCAATATGAGTTAACCTCAGGAATTATTGTTATCTTTGATCCCGTGATGAAGGCCCAAAACTTGGTCATGTTGGGCGATATTAAGCTAAGTACTATGGGTGATATTAAGCTGAACATGGCTGAAGTTTAAAGTATTTCTTTAAAAACTAGTGTGTCAGTTTTTGGAAGTATTCTGAGTTATATGTAGTGTTTGTTTACCCAGATTTTGATACTATTTTTGGAGCGATGATTTAGCAAAATAGTTTATTAATGAATTGCAATTGAATCTTTATGTAGCACACATTTTAAATGCAAAAAAAAAATATTTTCAATAACGTTTTTGTGTTGGTTAGTTAATGGTTATAACTTTTTGTTATTAGGTAACCTGGATAGTACCATAATCAGTGAATAATATGAAACTACCACTGCTTACCTTTCTATATTTTGTTTAAGAGTAGTTTAAGCAGATTTTTCCACAATAGCATTGATATTTTGATGTGGGTTATTTTTTTCCTTTTTACTATTTGAATTAAGGTTTACCCATCAAGTGGAGATTTTTTTTTTCTATTTTGATATTTGTTGTGTCAGATTGTTGACCACTTTGATATTATGGAAAGGTAGTATCTCAAACATTATACTAAACACATTTTTCTCTGCATTTCCAAATTTCTGAATATTATTTAACACAAATACAAAATATAAAGATAATGGAACTGGTAAGGTGGCCATCTAACCCCTAGATTCAGCATTTTGCATGAATAGTACCTGTGATAAAGAAAGGGTTTGGTGAGGGCAATATTTGAGTTTCTACAATGTACATTATTTTTGCAGCTTAGGCATTTCCTTGTTTTGAGAGAGAGAGAAAAAGAGAGAGACTCTTTATAAGGCTCTCATATTAGCCATCTATTTATACCACTATAGGAGAGTCATCTAGTAACTCGGGGTGAGGTTTGGATGATGGTCTAAGGGTTTGGGTCAGTTTTACATGCACAGGCAGATGTACGAACAGCATACTTCATATCAGTGAAGATTTGATGTGATTTGGAATGTACTCTCACACTAGCTTGATGCACTCTCTACCTGAGAGAACATTGTAGAAATCTTATCTTTGTGTACTTTCCCCTACTAAATCCAAATCCCTAACATCCCTCTAACTACCCTACATTTTTTTGTTTTAAAACTTACCTGCTCTCTGGAGCAGCAGCAGGTTGTGTGTGCTGGTCAGATCCCAGCATGCGCTTCATCAGGACAGTGCCTAATGGTGCTGACCCGGTCCACACAAGCCCCTTCTAGACCCCGCCCTGGCCCTCCCCTGGCTTGCCCCTGTTGGCTAACACAGGGGCCGATGCAATACAGTGCGCTAAGCCAAGTGCACTGTATAACCCACAGTTGGATGTGGGATAAATACGCGCTAATCCACCCCCTAATGCAATAGGGGGATTAGAACTTATTTAACGCACATCTGATGTGGAGTGAATGAAATAGCGCTCATTACATGCAAATGATTGTGAATGAGCCTATTACTCATTCGCTCTACATGCAAAAACATAAATGTGCGTCTCAGATGCACATTTATCACTCAGCTATTAACGCCTGCCTGGAGCAGACATTAATAGCTGAGCACAGGTAAAAGAAGTACAGAAAAGCAGAAAACACAGGGCTTTTAAAATTAGCCCTTTAATGCACAAATTCTTACAGAGAAGGTTGAAATCCTGGAAATGGCAGACTATAGCAGATGTTAAGAATGGAATTAGTCTATAAAAATGAGAACAACTTGGCAAAGGCAAACTATTCATATATATTATTGCCAATGGGCCTTATTTACTAAACTGTGATAGACCATTTCCGTGCGTTAATCGGCTATAGCACACAGTAAAAGTAACATGATACATTGTATTTTATTGCACCATGCGGTATTTGCAGTGCTGCATGGAAAACATTTTAATGCTAATTGTTTAATGCAAATTTTTTCCAGCTGATATATATGATTAAAATGCCTTTTACCAGCAAAAATCACTTGAAAATTGCCCTCCTAAGGATTTACTGTAAAGTCTTGCATGTAGTCAAAAGTTGTTGTAAAGTTCATTAATGCCATTTGGGAAACTGAAAATTATGGCACATTTTCTGAAGAAAAAAAAAAGATGTAATTCTTGGCACATGCATATAGGATAAAATGTAAAAATATTGATTCATTTCCACATTTTTCTATGAATCTGAAGTAGAAATTTAAGGTACTATGGAGAAGTTCTCTTGAATGACTTAGAAGGGGGAACACTGAAGTTTTTGCACTTTTCACAATTGTAAAATATGTGCACTTCCCTAATCTACATTTTTTTTTTTTTTTGCCAACTTGAAATATTTAATTTTGTTTCGTTGTATTTCTTGTATACTGCTTTAGACCAAGGTGCATACAGTACAAAAATCAAGGTTTAAAGTCATTGCCAATTGCATATGGAATCAAGAAGGCAAATACAAAACCAATTTTAAGGCTAGAAACAAATCTGAATATGCTAAGACCTAATTAAAACAAGGATGACCAAGCAAGGCTATCAGAGCATTTGGAAATGAAAGGTTAAGAAAATGAGAATGTAAGCGATGCATGAAAGAGAAGAGGGTAGGAAGAGAGAGGCTGTTATATGGCAGCTATTGCCAAAAAAGTAATGCAAGCAGAGGGAAGACCCTGACATTTGAATCTGTGCAAGGAAGTAGAGGTCTTCTGAGAAGTTGCTGAAATGATGAGCAGGATTCTTTTAAACAATTTAAAGAGTAAAGAGTGATGACAGATTAGGGCAGAGTTAAAATTGAAAACAACATAAGACAGACGTTTAACACTTGGATAGGCAAGGTTCGTGCCAAAGAAAATGCTTTCCAGAGCAAATTTGGAGAGTTAAAGTTAAAATAAGCTAGAGCATTGAGCATTTGCAGAAGTACATAACAGGCAGACCTGTCATTCAAGGACTAGACTCTTATGCCACTTCAAATCCCATTAATAGATCATGGTTGAGATCATCTTTGAACCAAAGGATCATCTACTACTACTGGCAGGTTAGTTTTGAGGATGTTATATAATAGCCTAGGCAATATGAGTGAACAAATGTTAAGGTATTTTTAAATAGAAGAAAGGGATAAATGAAACATAAGCTAAGTAATTGATGTCTGAGGAGACTTGATTTGAAAAGATAGAAAAAGTAATATACACAAATTCTAGAATTTGAGCAGAAAGGGAATATGTTAAGATGTAGGTTAGATAACAGTGAGACAGTAAAGAGGGATTTTTTACAATTTGTAACTGTACAGATAGGGAAAGTTTGTAACAGTATAACAATAGGAGTGAATTTTCAAAGGAGTTTAATAAAAATAGCAGATATCACAGAAATTTCCAAAAGCTCATTTACACACATAAAACCTTTTGAAATTCAACTTTATAGAGTACATTTTCAAAGAAGTAAAAGCAGCAATTTCAAAAGCCTATTTATGTGCAAAGCGACTCATTTTAAAAAGTATTTACTCGTGCTAAACTTGGCTTTACTTGTGAAAGTGCACTTTATTCAAGTAAATGGCTTTTGAAAATTGCTACGTGTGTAACTTCTTTTGAAAATTACCACCATAAAACCCAGTTTTACATGCATTTATTTATTTATTTATTTTTCCATACCGATATTCGATTTGACATATCACATCGGTTTACATAAAACATGATGTCTAAGGCCCGCCTTATAATGACATGATACATTGTAACAGATTAACTGTGTAAACTGGCTAGATACACATAACTGATTTCCAAAATAGAATATAGGTATAAATTTGCTTAACAGAAAATCTATTTAACAGAGATAGTTTCTGACTTGAATTAACTATGTACAGGAATGGAGGGGGGAATTGGAAGGGCTAGGGGATGGGGGTGAGCGAGGTGGAGGGGAGTGTCATTTGGGGGAAAAGGGTGGCAATGGCGGAATTATTTCTCTGGCAGGAATGCTTTCTTTAAGAGTCAGGTTTTGAGGTTCTTATGGAAGGTGGGTGTAGAAGGGTCAGTTCTGAGGGAGGGTGACAGGTTGTTCCAGAGGTGAGGGCCTGCAATGGAGGCGGCGTGTTCTATTGTGGAGACTCGACGTACTTCCTTGATGGAGGGGGTGGGTAGTAAGCTTGTATTGGTTGAGTGGAGATTTCTGGTGGGGTTGCAAGGGGTCAGAGGTCCTTGTAACCAGCTGGCTTTGTCATTGTGGGTTGCTTTGTGTATGAGCATGAGGGTTTTGTATTGAGATCGGAACGGGACGGGCAGCCAGTGAAGTTGTTTGAGTACGGGTGTAATGTGATCTGTTTTCTTCTTATTTGTTAGAGATCGTGCTACTGCATTTTGAAGAAGGTGGAGGGGCTTGAGGGTTGAAGCGGGGAGGCCTGTTAGGAGAGCGTTGCAATAGTCTATTTTGGCGAAAAGGAGGGATTGCAGTACCATCCGGTAGTCCGGGGAGTGGAGTAGAGGTTGGAGTTTCTTAAGGATTGGGAGTTTGTAGAACCCCTATTTTACCAGTGTCTTGATGTGCTGTTTGAAGTTCAATTCCTGGTCCAGTGTGACTCCAAGGTCTCTGACCGTCGGGAGCATGTTGTATTTGGACAGAGTTGTGGGGTCAGAGATGGATGTTGACGTTTTTCTGGAGAGGTGAAGAATTTCCGTCTTACTTGCATAAATGCATAAATGCATACATCCTTTGGAAAATTACCTCCATATTGCTTAAAGAGAGCACAAAAAATTATTGTTTATGTGTTTTACATGACTTGGGCAAATCTAAAAATGAACCCTAACATTTTCTAGCATTTTCATGCTCTATTTTTGTCAGTTTTTAATATTTTCTTGTCTCTGCTTCAGGTCTTTTGTCTGGTCTCCTTGACTACTTCTCCTGTCTTGGCTTGGAGCCTTGGCTTGGAGCCTTGGCTTGGCTTGGCTTGGAGGGCCCGCTCTCCCAACACATGCCCAGGAGAGGTGCCTGGGCACGTGTTGGGAGAGTGGGCCCTCAACATGGAGCGTTGTCTCTCCCGCAATTTATATTGAATCGGCCTGTCAGAGAGCACATAAATACACTTCCTCCCTCATTGAAATCAAAACACACTGCCACCTCTAACTAGGTTGACAGCCCTCCCCCCCTTGTGAATTAGGAGATCATCTCTCACAGGCTGCCTCTGGGGGAGGGCCTATGCAGGAATGCTGCCTTCACCTAAGAAGATTTAAAGCCTAAGGGCTAGGAGCTAGGGCAAATTAATGTAGACCAAGGGATCTTTACACCTCTTCCTCCCACAGAATAAAAAAAATCTATAGATGTGTATGGGACATGTACACAGCTAACATTTCTTTTCCAAGTACATACATGATCACATAGAATACTTGTGAAATTGGTGTAAATCCCTGTAGCAACTACAAGGGTGTGCATCCCTAATGGAGCCTTTGAACTGCGTAGACTGTAACTCAGGGTCTTTGCTTAAAACACTTAATTATACAACATTTACAACATTTACTCATCTTTACTTTACTAGCTTTTCAATGGGAAGAACCAATTTAAATATACGATCCTCAATACAATTCTCCTGGGGGGAGAATACCATCCAGAGGGTAATCACCCTCTATATATCACACTCAAAACTTTCTTGAAACTTTAAACCAATATGGTCTCCTGGGGGCAGGCCCAAAATGAACAGTGACTCTGACCTTTACTACCTGTAAGCCTGCAGGGTTAAGGAGGGCTCAGTCCCATACAGGGCAACACCCTACACCAACTAGCAAATAACCATTAGAGAAAAATACAAATCCCTGTGGGGTATACCCATCACCTTTTAACATGAACTCTTACATATGCTATACACCAAGTTGTTATTAGTACTCTTCCTGGAAGAAAGTCTCTTCTTCTGATGCAGCTGTTCTGCAACTCCTCACACAAGGCTCTAATTGAGGGATGCAAGACAGGAACACAGGGGTGTGCAGTAACCTGGAAAAAACATAATTAACAGTAGATGGCTGGATTCCAGGTGAGATGGCATCCAACCTAAAGAAAAATGGTTAATTATATAAAAAAAATTGATAAATAAATGAAAGATCACCACTGTTTCATTTTTTGTTTTCCAAACATTTTACTATTTTTTTTGTCTCAAGGCATTTGTTATTCTTTTTATTACAAAACCAAGGGTTTTATTTTTTTTTTTCAAAGAAACAATTAATAGCAAACAAGGCATTTCACCCCCCACTAAGGGAAATGTCTATATTTAAAGCAACTATGCTATGCAGGCGTTCTGGTCTTCTAGGCCACTTGAACTGGCCAGGTCATCTTGTTGATAGACGATGTCCTCCTGAGCACAGTCCACTCTCCCATTGAGGGACAGCAAACAGTTCATGGAACTTGAAAATTTTCAGCCTCAATAGGCCAACTTCCTCTGGAAAATTATCTAAAAAATTAACAAATGACAAAAAACATTCAGACAAGAAATTGCAACTGGAGTCCTCTCAAAAGCATGAACACCCTCACTACTGGGCTGGATCTTCATCGTCCTCCTTCTTCCTTGGTTGGGCCAGCTGCTTTATCTTTGGCTTGGCTCATGCTACTGCAGCTGGATGGTACTCACTTAAAGGTACTCCCCGCTGATGGTCTCTCACTTCGCGGGCTCACTGATCTCATTCCGGTACTTATATATCTATAAATATTGGGGCATTGCAGAAATAGCAGCTGGTATTCATATGTTGTGGGCATTGGCAAGAATGGTAGTCTGCACCTCCTCAAAGGACTTTGAGGAGGAACAACTTGTCTCTCTAATCTGATTCTCATGTGACTTTTCAGGGGGAAAGGCCTACTCTGGAAGCAGATCTTAACTTCCAATCCTGGGAAAGGAAGGTGGCAGAAAAATGTTTCCTTCCCAAAAGATGGTATAAATTAATTTATAATGGTCGCTGCAACCTCCTCTTGGCTAGGTGAGAAAAGTATGCAGATCCCTTCTGCATTCCAAGAAAGGGGATTTCTGCCCCTAGAAAAATATGTCTAGCCAGTCCCAAAAGTATAATAAAAGTAGGAATAACAGACAAAAACTCTTCTTAGTCCTTCTTCCCTCCAGTCTTTAGTACATAGCACTGGCAGGGCTGTGTCTCACTTGCTGTGCTAGTTTGGTGCCTAACTCAGAAAGTATACTCAGAAGATATGGCAGCTAAGATTCAATGCCAAGAAGTGCAGAGTCATGCATATGGGATGTAGAAATCTGAAAGAACTGTATTTGTTTGGGGATGAAGAACTTATGTGCACGAGCAGGAGAGAGAACTTGGGGTGATAGTGTCTAACAATCTGAAGTTGGCGAAACAATGTGACAAGGCGATAGCTAAAGCCAGAAGAATGCTGGGCTGCATAGAGAGAGAGGAATATCTAGTAAGAGAAAGGAAGTGATGATCCCCTTGTACAGGGCCTTGGTGAGGCCTCACCTGGAGTACTGTGTTCAGTTCTGGAGACCATATCTCCAGAGGGCCAGGGACAGGATGGAGGCGTTCCAGAGAAGGGTGACCAAAAAGATGGATGGTCTTCATAAAATGACTTATGAGGAGAGATTTAAGAACCTAAATATGTATACCCTGGAGGAGAGGAGGAGCAGGGGTGATATGATACAGGCTTTCAGATACTTGAAAGGTTTTAATGATCCATTGTCAACAACACACCTTTTACATTGGAAAAAAATCAGTAGAGCTAGGGGTCATGACTTGAAGCTTCAGGGAGGAAGACACAGCACCAATGTCAGGAAGTATTTCTTCATGGAGAGGGTGGTGGATGCCTGGAATGCCCTTCTGGAGGAAGTGGTGAAGACTAAAACTATGAAGGATTTCAAAGGGGCATGGGATAAACACTGTGGATCCATAAAGGCTAGAGGATGGGAATGAAGAGAAGAGCCATGGGGGTGGATTTCTGGAGTGGAGGTTACTACCTGGTGATTACTACCCTTACTCAATAAGCCTTTGCAAGGCTAATGCAACTCCAACATTACTCTCTGCTTCAACGGCAAGGGGAAATGTGGAAAAGAGGATTTGCATTCAGATAACAACCAACAAGGACTGAACTTCACAATCTGGATAAACAAATAAACGTGGGAGTACTTGCTTATTATGGCGGTTACTACCATAAACCAATTAAGCCTGATACATCACTTTGAATGCATATACAGTGTTGCTCTCTGCTTCAACAGCAGGGGGAAATATGGAGAAGAGGATTTGCATTCAGACAACAACCAACAAGGACTGAACTTCACAATCAGGGTAAACAAATAAGTGTGGGGGTAGCTTGCTTATTACGGCGGTTACTACCCTAAACCAGTTAAGCCTGATACATCACTTTGAATGCATATACAGTGTTGCTCTCTGCTTCAACGGCATGGGGAAATGTGGAAAACAGGATTTACATTCAGACAACATCCAACAAGGCATGGATCTGTGCAGTCTGGGTAAACAAGCATCGAGGTAACTTGCTTGCTGTGGCCTTATGCCCATCCCCTTATGCTCACCTTTGATGCAACTCCAACATTACTCTCTGCATCAATGGCAGGGGATGGCAGGAAACTTGAATCAAACAGTTACCAACAAGGGCCCTGAAATTGGTGGTTGGTGAAACAGATACGTATGGGAAAATAAATGTGGGAGCTTGCTGGGCAGACTGGACGGGCCGATTGGTCTTTTTCTGCCGTTATTTCTATGTTTCTATGCATACAGAAACCCTTCCTCTCTCATTAAAATCAAAACACGCTGCCCCCTCTAACTAGGGCTAACCCCCCCCCCCCCTCTTTATGGATTAGGAGCTCATCACTCACAGTCTGCCTCTGGAGGAGGGCCTGTGCAGGAATGTTCTCTCCACCTAAACTGATATAAATCCTAAGGGCTAGGTGCTGGGCCAATTAATGGATACCAAGGGGCATCCACATTATTAAATAAACAAATAAATTAATAAATTAAAAGCATATTTTAGCTAGCCTATCTTCACTATCTGGATCAAGTAATACTGATATCCTCCCACTGAAAAGTCTCAGCATGTACAAGAATGTTCTTTTGCACTATTGGATTTTGCAGTGATGATATGTGCATTGAGAAGCTCTCTTAGCATGGAAGAAAAGATTATCTTTTAAAAATATAGCATTGGTATTGGTAAAGGGACTTTTCTGACCTCTACTACAGTCAGTGATCTTAATTACTGTGACGGAAAGTCAGTAGGTACTACTTTCTGCTTTTACTTGAGCAGGAAAGGACTAGAGGCTGAAGCAGTGCCAGCAAAGTCTGATTTTTGTATCTCTCTGACTGTCGGATGCAGCACACTCAGTTTATCAGTAGAAAGAATGATATAAAGAGAAGCACAGCCTTGCCAGACTTTGTGGTTCTGTTTCTTTCTAACAGTTTTTTTGTGTGTGTGTGCAAAAGGAGTCCATCAGCAGTGCACACAATCTATATGTGTCTGTGTATATAGTGACAGAGACATTTTTATACATACACTGAGGGATAGGCCTAGAAAGACAGAGATTAAGTTTGTGCCAATGGCAAGTTGGTTCTAAATCTGTTTGGCAAGTTGGCTCTATGCTTGCTAAGCACTGATGTGAAATCAGTCTGTTAACATGAATGAGTGTGTGTGACACACACACTCATTCATTACAAGAGTGATACTGTGAGAAAAGAGCATAGCAGGGAATGGGCAGGAGAAGAGGATTGGTTGTTGCTGCAGAGCCAGCCAAGCCTGTGAAAAGTAAAAGAAGTACTAGTAGCAGTGAGAAAAAAGGGAGTTATAAATAGGTTACCAAAAAAATGTATCTGATTACTTGGGTTCTGGAGCCTGGCTGTGACACCCTGGGAGAGAAAGACTGTGATGGCTTGCTAAGTCCCCAAATGAGCTTGAAGGCAGACTGATGAAGTGGCCCTGGACAAAGTAGGCCTGTGGTGTGACTGAGGCCTTCTGGAAACCTCTATGGTCCGAAGTAGCAGGATAGGATGATAAAGTAGCTAAGGGGCCCATGCAGAGGGATAGGAATGGCAGTAAGAGGAGCTAGAGGATGTGGTTAAGGCAGCTAGTGTAGCTGGGTTTAAAAAAGGTTTGGATAAGTTCCTGGAGGAGAAGTCCATAAATTGCTATTAATCAATAGGGAATAGCTGCTGCTTGTTGCCGGCATTCGTAGCATAGGATATATTTAATATTTGTCTACTTGCTAGGTACTTATGACTTGGATTAGCTGCTGTTGGAGAAAGGATACTGGGCCTGATGGACCCTTGGTCTGACCCAGCATGACATATCTTATTTTCTAATGTTCTCCGAGAGGGAGCTATACATTTAATTAAAATAAAGAAAATTAAGCAAAATTAAAATAAAACAAAGGTTGGGGTCAGATGAGGAGACCCTAGAGACATTTATGAAACCACCACCCGGCCTCTATAGTAAATTTTAAATGGGAAATTTACCCTAATGGAGCCCTGATGCATTTTACAGTTAAAACTCCCCTAAATGCCTAAAATTCAAGGGAACTCTGGATCGGGTAAATAGAGGGAGCCCTGGGGACCTTTACCTAAGGGGTACTTGGATTGTGTTGGCAACAATTTTTGAATGGTGAATGTTAATGTTATTGAGTGTCCAGGGAACCATATGGGGAATTATAATTTCATGAAAGATCATAGATAGGCTTTAAGAAAAATGTTTATTTCCAAAAGAATCATTTTTTTAACATATTTGGGCACAAAATTGAGATTTTTGAGGGTAATGGTAGTCTCCATCACACCCCATTTTAATGGTCCATTCTAAGCCATCCTAACAAAAACTAGCACCATCATGGCAACTCAGAGTATTCTGAAGCCGTAACCATGATTGCATAGTGACGGCTTTGCTAGTTACCAGAGGAGAAACTGGCACAGCAGAACCGATTCTAGTCAAAGTGCAGGGATTTCCAAAATAATACAGATAACTGGGAGAAGTTTAAAGTATTCCAAAAATTCCTTAATTACAGTGGTAACAAAAGCAGACAGGAAAGAAACCCATTAAAGATCATCTAATGTGGATACATAATAACCCAAGGGAATAAGTAATGATATGAAGTCATGAAAAGCAAGGATATCAGAACCTTAGAAATCAGCTGGCAGTTAAGAATTGAAGAGAGTAGGCTGAAAGTTGAGAGAACAGAAGCACTGTCACAGTGCTTGGCTCTGAGGTCTTGTATAAGTGTCAAAACACTTAAAAAAGAGCAAGAACAGTGAAACACAGAGTAGAGTATGAATGGGAAGTGTGAGTTAGTGTTTAATTTACTGGTCCCAGTCAAGGTAAGGGTAAGGATAGAGTAGAATGACATTAAGGTATTTGCTGTATTATGGGTTCTTTAAGCAGCATTATTTAGATAATGAGAGACTGGAAAAAGGAATGTCTGACTGTGTTGTGTCCTCCACATAGTGAGGTAACCAAGAGGCTGAAAATGCATTGAATGGACCAGCATAATTGTCCAAAGTCCTGAACATATAAGCCATCCCTGCCCAATAAGAGGGAGCAGGTGTAGGCCAATTACAGTTCAATATCTGAATAACTTGCTAAAAAAAAGAAAACAAGAGTTTCTGTTTAATTGAAAGAAAGAAGGCAGCAGCTTCAACCCTCCCTTCATGTATAATTTCAGTAATTTCTGAGTAAAAGAAAGTTTCCAGAATAAAAGACTGTGGCAACAAATAAATGTTTATCTGAAATTAGAAAAGAAACATCCCCACAGATTAAAGACAATGTTGCCTGCTACAGATGTGACAAGGTTTCAGAATGACAGTGACTGAAAGTTTGAAAGAGTAGCCACACTCTTCTTTCTCACAGAGTAGTATAACTGATTATAATTATTTTTAATAGTTAGAAAGAATACAGTCTTAATAAGCAAACTTGGAACATACACTGAAGGAACTCTATGCACATAGCTGGCAGAAGAATCTCGGAGTAGGGAGATAGTTTCTCTTTTTAGGTTTTTATAGAATAGGTTAGTAGGAAGAAGATCTGGAAGGGAAGAAAAGAAGAAGTCGTTGGAGCCTGCAGGACTATAAGCCTGACCAGTGGCAGATCTGGAAATGAGAAGCGACTGCTAGGATTCATGGCTCGCGAGATAGACCCATGAGCCGCAGCACTAACCCTGATGCCACCAACAGGTCCTGACCTCAGCGACACATGGACCACCACTGCCAGCAGCCTGACATGCCGCTGCCATCCTAGCTTCCTATAATGAGCATGCATACACGCAGCCTCTACCGTTAAAGAGCCCATGCTGGGAAAATCCCCACAGTGCCCTCTGATGATACTAGCAGGCCCTGACTAATTAAGGGCTCCTTGAACTGCCTACCTGTGCTTCAGCAATGGGTCTCCTGCATCCAGCAGTGCATGCATGTTGCTCCAGTGTCTTGCTTCCTGGTTCCTGTGATTCGATTTATTTCTGTTATTCCTGCCTCATCCAGCCTTGCCTTGTCCTGCCATGCCTCATTCAGCCTTGCCTTGTCTCATCCAGCCCTGTATTCTCCTGCTTGACTCGTCCAGTTTGTCTCATCCAGTGTCTTTGTGTGTCTTCATCCATTCCAGCTTGATCTTCTGGTATCAGCCTCTTCCTTTGGACCTTACCACATGTGCCTTCCAACCAGATCTGACCTCTTGCCTTGGATTTGACCACGTTTGCCTGTTGCCTGAACCTGACCTCTTGCTTGGACTTGGCCAGGTTTGCTGCTGCCTTCCCTGATTTTCAGCCTGCCTCCGTGTCTCCAGCTTGCCATCTGTCCTAACCCCTGGCGTGCCCTTAGACTCTTGCTCTCTTCACTGCCCCTAGGGACCTGCCTAAGTCCTGCCTGTTGCCAGAACCCAAGGGCTCAACCTGTTGGGAAAGTGGCTGGTATAGGTGAAGCTCCAGACTGTCCCTTTACAGGGCACATTTGCCAGCTGCCGGCGTAGGACTTATAGGTCCACCTATGAGGCTGTGTCAACTAAGCTGCAGCACAAGGGGCTCATTTCCATGCCAAATCATCACAGCAATGAGATAAGTCTATACACAAACAAAATAGCCAGGCCTGAGTTCATGTGCATATAACAGACAAACAAATAGACAAACACAGAAAGGAAGGAGCTAGGAAAAATCACTAAAGAAAAGAATACAGAGAAAATAAAAATCAAAAAAACAAAAAACCCAGTCAGAGGAAAGAGACAGAGAAAGATAAACAAAATCATACTTACCTGATAGTATTCATCTAGTTGTTTCCATAAACAAGTCTGAGTAATTCCAAATGTTCTGTTCTATTAGCTGAAGTACCTGAGTTAAGAAAAGTTAGAAAAAATATTGCAGTTTATGTTGAAAGAAAAATGTTTACCGAGAAAAATTGTTGATTATTTTAATAAAATAAATTGTTCATTTGCTTATTTGTATACTTTGTGCTTAATTTATCCTTGCCTCCCCTTCCTAGTCTGGGAGTAATCGCAGGGTGGGTTGTGGACCCCTTTTTCCTCTGTGGGATACTCAACTGGGAGGAAGGCACTGAACTGCACCCCTATGGGACAACATCAGAGAGTTTGCTGCTAACAATGCCTTGACCTTTTCCTTCACGATCCACCTGCAACATCAAGTCCAGTGCAACATCAGCCACAAACGATGCAAAGAAAAGATCATATAAAGACATCCCTAGTCTGGAATCACTTTAAAATGAGAGAGGACCCACATTTTGCTCTGTATTTATTGCAGTTGAGAGAAGGTACTTGGGCAACTGACGAAGGCTGAAATGCAGAATCACCCGCAGAAGCCGCATCCACTAGCACTGGCATCAGAGGAGGGCATCAGTACTAGCCTGGGGACCAGTCTGACACTTAAAGCAAAAGACATAGGAAAGGAGTTGAAAAGAGGAAAACTATTAAAACTCTACCCCAAGGTGATTCCATGGCACATTCCACCAGATAAGTGGCAGACCTCCATGTGTTTTCAGTGGCAACCCACCATAGATGATAAAGAGCAGTGTTCTTCACATGTGCTGCGCCTGGCAGTGAAGGAGGCCCTGATTTGGGACCTAAGGAACACAAGATCCCAAACCTGAAGGACAGGTTTGTTATTTGTATCTCTATTGTGATTTGATATTACTCTGTCTGATCATCTATCATTATCAGATAAAGTGACACTATTAAAATTAGCATTGCTTTTAATTCCGAAAAAACTCCATACAGCATTTTATCACTCCACAATTATATGATTTTATTTTAAAAAACTATGTACCATACCGATATGGCACCTGTGTAAAGTAACGTCTCAAAATCCCTATCTTTATGTGCCTATTGTAAACCGTTGTGACGGAAGCTTCTAAACGACAGTATAGAAAAGTCTTAAATAAATAAATAAATAAATACATAAATTACAGGAAAGTAGTGGAGAATTATCATCAAAGCTTGAAGGATGGGCAGTTTCTCCATGAGAAGTGGGAAGGATTTGGGATTCTCATAAGCGTATGATTCAAGATGTTGGCAAGGCTGGATTTCCACCTATATTTATTTATTTTATTTATTTAAAGAATTTTTATATACCGGGGCACGTAGCAAAACATCAGGTTAGTGGAGCAGAAGACACCTCTTGATGATCTGTCTCTGGAAACCAAGATAGGTACGGATGGTCCTCTGGGGCATCAAGATTGATTAGTGATGAGGCAGCCGATACAAATCCTGAAGTCCTTCAAGGATGCCAGAGAGGATCTGAGTTCCAGAAGCATGGCTCTGGGTGGCAACATCCCTATAATAACTATTCTGGAGGAGACATTATAAGGCTTCTGCGATCAAGAGAGAATAGCCACAGAGGTGTTGCAGTTTGTGGACTTCTTGCAGCAGCAGGTGCAAGTGAGACTGAAAACCTTGACAGAAAACAATATCTGCAAGATTGCCACAGTTTATGATCAGTAGGTGAAAGGGAATCTCACCCTCCAGTTCCAGCATCTCATATACAAGAAGGAGATACTGGAAGCTATGGTGAATGAAGATGAGTACCAGAGGCAGAGGCACAGTGGGGATGTAGCACAGGAAAGAGTGGTCACCCCATAGAACAGTGCAAGCATGAGCAATAACCTATCAACTAACTCTTTCTCCCCCATGTCAATAAGCCAAAGCCACATAGCCCCAACAAAACAATCTGTCTTGATACAAGCCATAGCTAAAGCAGCTGGCAAGAGAGACTCTCTCCCTACCACAGCAAAGGAGACCCCAGCAGAAATTTTTATGGCATGCTATCTAACAAAGCCCATCTAGGACATGGAAATAGATCCACTGGCATATTGGGGCGGGGTCAGAGGCCTCCAACACAGCGGCCATTGCCGCTGTGTTGGAGGATTGCATGCTGGCAGGCTGCCGGCGCCAGGTAGTGCGCGCACATGTACACCGTGCACGCTCCTTTTAAAATCTACCTCTATATCTGGTATCCTGCAACCTGGCCAACATAACCAGCTTCAAGACGGAGAAAGCAGGCCAGTCCAAGTTTTCAGACAATCCATTTTTGATGCATTATGGGCTTAGCAGCACTGATTTCAAAGGAAAGAATCTGAGCCTATATATCCCGCACAGGTTTGGGGTATAAATTTACAACTAAGACTGGCACAGTTTTCGTTCTTCTGGACGCTGCTTCGCTTAGCAATAGGGGCCAGCAACAAAACCAGAAACATATCCCTGAGGATGTTCTTTCCCTTATCTGGAACATTACTTTATTTATGATCTTTATGTATAGTAGTCCTTTTTTTCCTACCATTTTATTTAGCTCTTTCAGTATAATACTTTGCCAACAACATATCCATTGGTTATGCCATTAATATGATATGAATGAGTTTCTGCATTAATGTATGCCTATTGCCTCTTGCACTACCCCAACTCCACAACTCTCCCCTACCCCAAAAGCTGCCCTAACACCCCATACCCCCACCCCCACCTCCTAAAGCCCCCCAAACGCCTCCCCAAGTCCACTTCTAGCAGCCCCTACCACCACCCACCTTCCTATTTTCAACAACATACCTACCTCACAGGGGTAGCAAACAATAAAATTGGCCTGCAGGTTCCTTTAGGCCTGCCACTGCCTATTGTACCTCCTGACCCCATGGATGGGGAACAGGAGGAGCTTATGCCTCACCACCAGGAATATTAGCCTTGACATGTCCCTGATGCTGAATTAGGATGCCTTATTGTGGAAAGAGGGGGTAATCTTGGATTGAACCTACATGCGTATCTGTGCATGCAAAAAACATATATGCGTACAAGTTTCCAGGTACATGTAAACATTTCAACATATTTGTTCACATATATAAAAAGTGCTTCAGTGGTCAAAAAAGCAAACAGAATGTTTGGAATTATTAGGAAAGTAATGGTGAATAAAATTGAGAATATCATAAAGCCTCTGTATTGATCCATGGTGAACGCACACCTTGAGAACTGTATACAATTTTGTCACCACATCTCAAAAAAGATATAGTTGTACTAGAAAAAGTACAGAGAAGGACAACCAAAATGATAAAGGGGATGAAACGACTCACCTATAAGGAAAGGCTAAAGAGGTTAGGGCTGTTCAGCTTGAAGAAGAGATGGCTGAGGAGGGATATGATAGAGGTCTATAAAATCATGAGATGACTAGAATAGATAAATGTGAATTGGTTATTTACTCTTTCAGATAATACAAGGACTAGGGAGCATTCCATCCAGTGAAAAAGTAGTAGGAGGTGTTATTTGTTAAATGAAATAAGAAATACAAGCAATATTTCCTATTTCATTTCATTTTGTAGTTTACAAAAATCGATAGAAAAAACACAAAATTTGATGTTTTCCTGTCTTTTTTTGTTTGGGGGAGGCCAAAAAAACTATATTTTATTTAAAAAAAAAAAATGATCACAGAATCCACCCCAACCCTTCCCATTTATTTTATTTATTTTTAAATGTATTCCTTTTTATATTCCACCAATTCCAACTCCAAGGCAGATTATTAAAATATTCACCCTTACCCCCTAGCCCACCCTAGCCCATCGTCCTGAGCCCCCAGGAGTCACCAAAATGTCCCTGGTGATCTAGTGGGTGCCCGGGAGCTACCTCCCGCTCCTGGGCCTGGTGGCTGCCGTTATTCAAAATGGTGTGGGCCGCTTTGCCCCTAAATTATGATGGGGCCATTGGCCTGGGAGCAGAAGGTCATTTCCGGGCCAGGGGAAGGCTAGAGTGGGTGAGGGGGAGAGGGGGGGGGTCAGTTGGTGGATGAATATGTTAATAAATGGGAAGGATTTTTTTTTAACTAAAAGAAAATAAAAATAACGATCTAGGGGTAGTCCCAAAATGGCCCACTCCTGAAATGATGGGGGAAATGACACCATTTTTTTTTTGTGTGTACATGCCTAGGAAGTAGCACATTTAAAACAGACTGGAGAAAATTATTTTTCAATCAATGCACAATTCTTTTCCAGAGGCTGTGGTAAAAGCAGTTATTGTAGCTAGGTTTAAAAAAGGTTTGAACAAGTTACAGGAGAAAAAGTTCATAAACTGTTGTTAATCAAATTGACTTAGGGAATAGTCACTGTTTATTACTGACATTAGTAGCATGGGATTTATTTAATGTTTGGGTTCTTGCCAGGTACTTGTATCCTGGATTGACCACTGTTAGAAATGGGATGCAGGGCCAGGAGGTCTGGCTGTCGAAGGCAGCGGAGGAGAGTTACCTTCGACCTCGGAAGATGTTTCCCTGAGCCCAGACGTCAGACCTCCACCGCAAGAGCGAGAACTCCAGCAGAAGTTAGCCAGCCAAAGCCCTGAAATGGCGACTATGGATTTGGCTTTGGAGGGAGCAACTGCTGGGATCGAATCCGCTCTAAGAATGCTGGAACCCTCAACTGGAGAGAGAGATGGGAGTCCAGCGGAGGAAACATCTGCGGATGGAGGAGAAGGTGAGACGCTGAAATTTCAGCCAGCCTTTGTCATGATTCCAAAACCAGCAAATGTTACCCTTGATGCTATTTGGGATGTATTGAAGAACATGGGAAATGCTGTTAACGACTGTTCAAAGAAAATAACAACTTTGTCTCAACAAATAGAAATAATTTCTAATAAGAATAATGTTCAAATAAAAGAAAATCAGGAAAAATTTGTTAAAATGGAAGAGGATATAAAGGTAATAAAAGAAGTGCAAAGTTCCCTTATTCAAGATGGAGACTTCTTGAGTAAGAGAGTGGAATTCGTAGAGAACAGACTGAGACATTTAAACCTGCATTTTTTAAACTTTCCCAAAGTGGTGGGGGAATTACCTCATGTTACGTTGAGGAGATATCTCCTAGAAAATTTAGAATATGCCTCTGATCAAACCCCACCTATGGACAAGGTTTACTTTTTGCCAACTAACGCAAAATCTCAAGTACAAACACAACCGATGGATCTCGAAAACCTCACAGATTACCTTGAATCATCTCATTATGAAATCATTGAAAGAGCTACACTATTGGTTACTTTTTTGACTGAAATTGATCTTAGTGCAGTCATGAAGAAATATTTCAAAAAAGCGAATAACCCATTCATGGGACAGCCAATAAGAATATTCCCTGATTTATGCAAGATCACCCAGGAGAGAAGGAAAGGCTTTTTAGCCTTACGACAAGAAACCCTGAATATTGGGGCTTATTTTTATTTAAGATATCCTGCTAAATGTTTAGTTAAAATAAGAGGAGATAATTTTGTGTTTACAGCTCCAGAACAGTTGAAAAAATGTATAGACTCAAGGAAACAGGGAACAACAGTTGGAATCAGTGAAATGACATAAATAATTGGAATATAGCTAAGTACCCGCTAGGTTATTTCCTATGTGTTTCTTGTTTTATCTCCTTGATAATTTCTCCACCCCCTAATGTTTGGGGTCTAATGGATACTAAGATAATGCTATATAGTTTCTTTTGAAATTTGTTTTGGTTTCTTGTTAAACACGAAAGTGTATCATGTTTCTTAAGCAAAGTTGTATCTTTGTGAAATTATTTGAAATTAATAAAATATAAAGAAAAAAAAGAAATGGGATGCAGAGCTTGATGACCCACACCCTGATCTAGTATGGCAACTTCTTATGTACTTTTGGGGCCATAAATACTCATATTTGAGATGCTGAGCAAATGCATCCATGCAGATTCTAAAATACAATAGCAAATCGGCTCGGTCGCACATACACATGTATAAGGAGCTTCACAGAGATGTTTGAACATTATCCTCCCTGAGTATAATAAAATTACAAGGTATAGAAAGGATAATAACAAGGGCAATTTCAAGAGTCTGTTGTTAATCAGTACTGTGTCTGGCCAGAATATGTTTTGGGGCTGGTGGCAGGATACAACATATTTTGCTGCTATAGCTGTGGTTTTACCTCTTCCTACCAGGATTATATAGAGTTTTTCTTTTCATTCTTTTATGGGAAGTCTTTGATTTTCTCTGTCAGCTTTGGGAAATATACATCTCTGATAAATTTGTAATTTGTATAGTAGAGGAGGAAATGTATTTTTATTTCAATTTCTCTTGTGTTGTTGCACTGCAAGTCTGGCTTTCTGGGGTTTCCAATTCTGTGTATTTCTAGTTCTGATTTATTAGCTCTTCTGCATTTGGTGAGGGTCTATCTGTGTACTTTCTGTGTCGGGTTCAATAATATCCCAACTAGTTTTGCTTTCCAACATCTGCCTCTCAATAGGAAGTGTATTGGTGTTCTAGGGCACTGGTTCTCAATCCAGTCTTTGGAATACACTAAGCCAGTCTGGTTTTGCATGCTCTTATTACTTTGTGTTCAAATCTATTTCATGCATATTCATTGTGGATGACCTGAAAACCCAACAGAGTATGTTCCAAGGACTGGACTGAGAATCATTGTTCTAGGGTCTGTTGTAATATTTGTTAGGGGTGTGCATTCGTTTTTAACGCATATGTAAAACGCAACTTATATTTTTAAAAGAGAAAAAAAAGGTTTGAGGAGAAACGCATCGGAACTTTTGGCCAGCTTGGGGGGGGTCAGGAGGCCCCCCCAAGCTGGCCAAAAGTTCCGGTTGGGTCCAACGGGGGTCCCGGAGCGACCTCCTGCCACATGACCTACCTGTCACGTGGTAGGAGCACAAGATGGAGCCGGTGACCATGTGACAGGTGCTGACCAATGGCACGGCAGCCCCTGTGACACAGGCTATCGGCGCCATGAGGAAATCGCAAAGGAGTTCAGGGATGGCTTCCTGACTCCCCGCTGGTCCACCAGGGAGTTTTGGTAAGTCTTGGGGGGGGATTAAGGAGGGTGGGGGGTTTAAATTTTTATTTAGGGAATCGGTGAACATATGGACAGACCCTCAACTTATGGAATTCTCCATATGTCCATATTGAACGAAATCGACACCCCACGAAAACTTATCAACGATTCACCGAAAATGTTTTGCCTGCACATCCCTAATATTTGTTGCCTTCTCATAGGTGGGGATTTAGCTTTTTGAGTCCTGGAAGTTCATGATGTTTTCATCTCACAGACAAACTATGAGAGTGGCATATACAGGAACCACACAACTTCTCAAAGAGCTGGCAAGCCTGCTTCTATTCAGGTAACATCTCTACAGTCAGGTCTTCTAAATCTGCCCAGGGAGTGAGAGTGAAAGGGAAGTATTTTGCTTTGAGATGTTTAGTATCTCCTACAAAATACATAAAAGAATAGATGTACACTTAGAGCTACTGAGGAGATTAAAAACACAGTGGAGGCATGGTCTACTGGTTACAGCAGCAGACTAAACACCAGACAATCCTCACTTCAAATCCCACTGATGTTCCTTGTTACTTTGGGCAAGTCACTTCCCCCTCTATTACATCAGGTCCAAAGGAGCAAGTCTGAAGATGAAAGCTGTGTGTTCGAACTGTGCTGAAATTCAGCACACAGTTTCCTAACACAAGCTCCTTTTTAATTCCACATGCAGTAAGCTAATGTGCTAACTCATTGGGAATTAAAATGTGCTCATACAGAGTTAAAATGTGGGTTCAGTGCAGAATGAATTCACATTTTAAATCGGTGTGAGAAGGGAGAGCCACTACTGATCACTGGTGTCTCTTGATCTTGCCAGGAGCTTGCGGGAGAGAACGTCGTGCATTACTCACTTTTTTTATTTTTTGCATCATTGTCTCTCATCGCTGCTGTATGCAGAAATGGTGGTTGTTCTGCTTTTGCTTCCAGTGCAGATTCTTCTTCCACTCAGTTGCCTTGTCTCTGCCATCGCTGGACCCGCTACCAACCCTTGTCTCATCTCTTCTTGTGAGTACTTACTTACATGCTAACATTTCACAGCATAAGTTTTGCTAGTTTCCTGGTGGGCACTGGATGAATTCAGATTTGTTTTTCTCACTTTTATTCTCTTTTCACTTTCTGTCGCAGGTTAGTACATCATTGTCTCTTGTTGCTGCAGTAAAAAGAAATGGTGGTTGTGCTCTTGCTTTTCCTTCTGGTGTTGATGCTTCTCCAACTCAAATGCCTCATCTCTGCCACTGTTGGGCCTGCCATTGACACTCGTCTCCTCTCTTCTGAAGAGTATTTATGCACCAATATTCCTAGGATGCTTTGTCTGCCTTGCCAAGCTGTCTCCAGTTTATGGATTTGTTGATTGCATTTATGAACTTTCGCTTTGTATGCTACCATTAACATGCTCCCAGGCTGTCAGTGTGGCTCTTGAAATGTTACTGGACTCTCGCTGAATATTAGGAATGTGCATTTGGGAGAAATGAACCAGGAAATGAGACAAAAATTCCTATTTTGTTTTGGGTCATTTTCAAAATGGAACAATTTAAATTCTGATGAAATTTCATTGGAATTTCATTCCATTTTGAAAATCGGGGGGGGGGGGGGGGGGGGGGGGGGGGGGGGAAGTCAACCATCGGGCCTAGGCCTATACCCGAAGCCAGGGCCTCACCTAGGGTATAGGCAGAGACCACAACCAGGTGCTCCGGTCTTCACCCAAGCGTGATTCCGGTGCCTTGGTCTAGGCCTAGGGCTGAGGCCAGGGCTCTGCCTAAACGTATGCGGCAGCCTATACCTTGTTTGCCATAAAAAAGTCAGAGAAGCACCAACACACAGCACCACAATAGGCTCAAATGGCCCCCAGAAATGTGCTTTAACTTTTTCTCATGTTAAAAAACAAGTGCTAAGATGTCTCACCACTAATGCGACTTTTTACATTGTCCTATATTTACTTGCAATTTGTATATGCTGAGTGTACTGCAGGATTCCTGGCATAGGCTTTTTCAGCTCTGAAACCCATATTACACACTTGAACAACTTAGCACTTAAAAACTTGCTCTAAAACCCAAGTAAAAACCCAGGGTAGGTGCAGCGCAACTTATTTCATTGGGCCCCTGAAAGAGCCAAGGAGATCCACTGTACTGGTTGATTCTTACATGATCCAACGTCTGCCAGCTTCTTATCAAGGGGCTCTCTCCAGCTCTCCACCTCTAGGTGAAGCACACCTTGCTTTCAAAAAATTACTTAACTCTCCATCATCTTTCTCCATATAACAAAAATCAACGTGTACATAGACCATACTATAACTTAATATTGAACATTATATTCTAATCATGAGATTCCTGGCAGACTGAAACAATTTACTAGATTAACTTAAGAATTATCTAAAATATTGCACATGAGCTGTTGAAACCAAATAGTTCCTTCCTTTAGATATCACATCAGAGACACCATTTTCATTTGAAAATGGGGCCTATGTGTTCTTGATAGCTCATGTTCTCAGGCAAAAGGCAGCACCTATGGTGGGGGGAATTACAGGAGAGGAGGAGCTTGATTTGGGAGTGAGTAGCTCTTCTCTGCTTGCTCTGTTTACTCTAGTGTCACTCTAGTGTCACTCCTCTATGCCTTTCCTCTGCAAAATAGGAGGGAAGGAAATGGACTAGATAGAAGAATAGCTCTTATCTGTCTGCTTCAGCTTCACACCAATCTTCTTCTGTTCCCTGCAGCTACTTGGAAGGAAAAGGGTGTTTTAACTTAGGC